>NW_020862792.1:0-29556 GCF_003713205.1 Coffea eugenioides | reverse complement strand
ATGACTGCTTGAATCGACCACTGATAGTGAAAATTGAGTGGTTAGGATTTCGGGTGAGAATTGAGATTTATGGTGCAGTTGATAGTTGGGAGAAGTTATGAGGAGCAATAAACACGCAATAGAAATGTAACGGTGTTGGACAGATCAATTTCTTGGAACTTGTTCCAAAGAGAGATGAATTTGAATTTTGAAAGTGAGAGAATATGAAGAGTTGCGTCCAAGACAGAAGGTAAAAATGAACTGAATGAAGCAGAGGACTTCCTTATAAGACGTAATTTTTGAGTGTCGGACGGTCGAACTGTGACGCCCCCACTTCTCCCAAGGGTGAATCGAAGGGTATCCGCGGAACGCCTCTTCAGCTCTCGCCAGGACTCGGTACAAATTCAATTTAAACTTAAGAATAACTAATCGATACTAAAAGTCGAAGATAAAAAAAAAAGGTCAATTCCTTAATAATCGTTCAAGTCTTACATCATGAGTTACCAAAAATATCTTAAATTCTCAAAATATACAGTTTTCAAAAGTTGTCTAAACAAATACATTCAAAATTCTAATAAAAAGGCTATCAAGTCGATATCTCCATAATTCCTTCCATTTCAGGTCCTGTTAAAGAAAACAAATCTAATGGGGTACCTCCTACCCGAATCAGTGTGGTACATACTATTGCCCAGTAGTCGATGAGACATCGCTCCAATTGACATAGCAAGGTTTATGGTTCTGAGACGACATGAGATGTACCTCCCACCCGAATCGGTATGGTACATGCTATCGCTCAGAGAACCGATCATTTATTTAGGGTTTTGAGCCGACATGAGAGGTACCTCCCACCCGAATTGGTGTGGTACATGCTATCACTCAGAGATCCGATTATACGATTATAATTATAAGGGTTAATGACATTCAATCCAATCGATAAATACCTTTATAGGCCAATGAGTGCACTCCAATCGGCAGTCATAGAGTTCAATTACGAGTCGAGCAGATTCACTCTAACGACATATGTAGCCAAAGTATATAATTCAATTCAATTAGGCAATTTAATTACAATTCATTTAAATGAGAACGTGTTAGATAAGGTACACACTCGACTCAGCAGTTATAAACCATCCATTTCATAATGAGCAATTCACATAATTTTCAAATATTCATACACTTGGCACTCACCTAGGCAAAATAAGAGAGTGTGGTGCACAATTCAAGTGTTTAAGCGTCCGTTGTGAGGTCCTCTTGAAGGTCTCCTTGAGTGCTTGAGTAAATAATAATTAACTATCATACACAATCTCTTAAAAACCCCTGGTTATCAAGGTAGATTGTACATGTGTACATCCTAAGAAAATATCATGAAAATAAGACTTAATTATTCATAAATCGAGACTCAAAAGTGGGGTTTAATAATACAAAAAAAAAATGATTTTCATCTTTGAAATCAAGTGTAAAACGGTCAAGAAATATCGAAGGAAAATGAAGAGTTTCTAAAAACTTAATTCCCTTTAAGTTCAGAAATTCCAGATTTGAGGTATAATTTTTGAAAAATCATATCTCACTCTCCGTAGATCCAAAATTAGAAAACTTTGTACTGTTGAAAACTAATTCCAAAGTACTAAAAGTTCCTAGAAGACACTTTTCCATGATTCTAAATAGAAGACACTCAAATTTTGGTTTAAAGCTACTAATTTGAACTCCCAAGACAGATTTGGGGTTGGTTTTTGGCAAATTTTGAAAATTCGGTAAAATTTACAGAATATGAACTAGCCTCTGAAATTTGGAATTCAATTAGAGTTACAATAAAGTTTAAAACACAATAAACAGAACAAGAATCGGAGTTTTGAGCGCCAAGATATAGCAGCTTAAAGTTGCTGAAAATTTCTCATTGAACAAGGATTTTTCAGATTTGAAACATGAATTTTGAGACTTTGGTTGGGCATCGAAATGCATTTGGAATGGCACCAAATTTGGTAGTATTTTACTACCTATAAGAGCTATTCCTCTGTCAAATTTCATGCAAAAATTCGTACGGAAGGTCAGTTAACAAAGCCACTAAAATTCCAAGAATTTCCAAGGCAAATCTGCCTTGTACTTCCATTTTTCTTTTTCTAACCTTTGGCCAATGAAATCATTTCAAATCTGGTCCATTTATAAAGGAAAGGTCTAAGAAACATCCAATACACATTTGGTGATTGACAACAAAAGATTCAAAATATCAAGTCCCATTTTGAGCTAAGCCATTCGGCTAGCCAATATGAGGGTTGGAAACTACATTCATAATGCTACAATTTCTTAGAAGAAATGGTTTTGAAATTATGTCCATAGCTAGCTCAAATTCAAGCAACAAGTTCCAGCACCTCACTGCTTCTCTAGCACAGTCGTGAAACAGGATAGGTAACTTTGAAGAGTTGGTATGGTTCACTCAGGTCGAATCAGAGGGTGAATTTTATATTGTTAGAAAACTAGAAATGTCTAGTTTCTAATGCCATAAACGGCACTCGATTTTGACATCGGAACAAAGAGTTATGGTCATTTAAAATTCGCTGCCAGAGTAACTCTGGACATGTTTTCCAGCCATGAAGAAATTTCGAAATCCAAACATTTACCCAACCAAATCAAGTGATTTTTGGTAGAAACTTTTCACACAGCCTATACAACATATCTATATCAAAATCAAGGCCATTTAACCACAAAAAAAATGGCACCAAAGGTTTAACAAGAACAGGGCAGATTCGACCCTTCTTCATGCATCACTTTCTTTGATTTTCTTTTCACTTTTTCCACTTATCTCTACTAGATTAACACTTAATCAACACAAATAACATCCAAACTCATCAAATCAAATCATCAAATCCATTGTGGGATTTCATAGAACCCACTCACATGATTTTCAACAATCCAAAGCTACCCACATGAAGTTACAAGCTTCTAAGTGTAATCTAACTTACAAAAGCTAAGATTCAAGGGTTAGATGATTAGGTACCTCCTTAGATGATGAACTCAAAAATTTTCTGTCCTTTGAGCTCCAAGAAAACCGTGAGAATGAAACTCTTCTCCTAACCCAAGATGATCTCCAAGTTATTTGGAAGGTGTGGTAGGAATTTGAGATGATTTGGTGCAAGATTGAGTGAGATGAGATGAAGAAATTTTTGCTCCTTCTTCCTTGGTGTTGCACAACTGCTTAGAGAGAGAAAGGGGAGAGTTGTGGTTGATGGAAAAGCTTCTAGAGTAAGCTTGGCAGTTGGCTCTAAGGTGCACAAAAGTCAACTCTCCAATAGTGCGCGTACGCGCGCGTTTCGTGTCCGTTTCCTCTCGGGTTTGTTTCACTTGTGCACTAAACCTCTAATGCACTTCCATTAACATTATTATTATTCACTCTTAATAGTCTAAAATAAATGTTCAAAGTCCTTCAATTAATCACGCGCGCGCGAAAATGCGTACTTTCGATTTGTGCGCGATAGAGTGAAATTTCAAAGAAATATTTGTAACGATGATATAACTAACTAATACTAGGGTATATAATCATGAAAATAACTATTTTAGAAATAAAAACATGATTTCTCACATGAGTCTAGTATTAATTTCTCAAATCTCCAATTAATTTGTACCAGCGCGTCTTTCGAAAAACTTTCGACGCGCGCACGGTATAAAGTTAATTTTAACTTACTCACATCTAATCTCTCAATTAAGTTTTCTTAATCTACTATTGATCATTCTTAATTCTCCAAAACTAATGTACTCTCGGATCGAACATAGTTTCGAAAAATGTGTACTCCTTATTTTTCACTAAACGAGCCCTAGAAAAAATTAATTTTACTAACGAGACGTGTTAAAAATATAATTAAGACATTATTTCATGTAAATAAGTTTAAAATGATTGAAATAAATTATTCGGAGAAAATGGGTGAGTAAATAATTAATTAAACCAGTAAAATAAAATAAAATGAGAAAAATTCGGGTCCTCACACGAACGAAGTAAAGCGTCCGACACAACCGTCCGAACCAGAACTTTCTGAAAAGATGATCAAGAACACTGTCGGACGTCCGTTCTGACACATCGGACGTCCGATAAAGAGTGACCAGAGAATTTTTAGAATATTTTTTCAGAAACGCCCAATTTTGTTCTCAAAGACACAAATTGATCCAGTGGTAAGGCTTTTGTGAGAATATCAGTAATTTGATCTTTTGAGCAGACATATTAAACACAAATTTCACCTTTATGGACAAGATCGCGAATGAAATGATACTTTATGTCTATGCGCTTTGTCCTAGAATGTTGAATGTGATATTTTGTCAAGTTTATGGCACTAGTGTTATCACAATACATAGACACACAATCATACATTAATCCAAAATCATTCAATGTATTTTTCATCCACAATAATTGAGCACAACAAGCTCCGGCGGCAACATATTTCGCTTCGGTTATAGACAATGAAATAACATTTTGTTTCTTGCTAAACCAAGATACTAGGCAATTTTCAAGAAAGTTACATATACCTATTGTACTCTTTCTATCTATCCTACAACCACCAAAATCAGCATCCGCGAATCCATATAAAGGAAATTCATGACACTTAAGCTATCATAGGCCAAAATTCAAGGTTCCTTTTAAATATCTAAGAATTCTTTTTACTTTATTCAAGTGAGATTCCTTTGGACAAGACTGAAAACGAGCACACAAACATACAACAAATATGATATCAGGTCTACTAGCAGTTAAGTAAAGTAAACTACCAATCATACCTCTATACTTCTTTTCATCAACTTTTGTACCTTCTTCATCCTTGTCCAACTTGGTAGATATGCACATAGGTGTTCCAACTTGTTTTGAATCTTCCATTCCAAACTTTTTGAGCAGGTCCTTGGTGTATTTTGCTTGATTAATGAACGTTCCTTCTCGGGTTTGAACCATTTGGAGTCCAAGGAAGAAATTTAATTCTCCCATCATACTTATCTCAAACTCTTTTTGCATAATTGTGGAAAAATCCTTGCACAGGCTCTCATAAGTAGCACCAAATATGATATCATCCACATATATTTGTACAATTAAAAGACCACGTGAACTTTATTTAGTGAAAAGAGTAGTATCTACAATGTCTCTTTTAAAACTATTTTCAATCAAGAAACCACTTAAGCGTTCATACCCTGCTTTTGGAGCTTGTTTTAATCCATACAAACCTTTTGAGAGTTTAAACACATGATTAGGATAAATCTCATTTTCAAAATCAAGAGGTTGATCAACATATATTTCTTGATCAATAAAGTCATTTAAGAAAGCACTTTTAACATCCATTTGAAATAATTTAAAATTCTTGAAACATGCAAAGGCCAAAAACATCCTAATTGATTCTAGCCTAGCTACGGGTGCAAATGTTTCATCAAAAATCTATTCCTTCTTTTTGAGCATATCCTTTAATTACAAGTCTGGCCTTATTCCTTACTACCTCACCTTGGTCATTCATTTTGTTTCTAAAAATCCATTTTGTGCCAATGATAGGATGATCTTGAGGTCTTTCAACTAATGTCCAAACCCTGTTCCTTTGAAATTGATTTAGCTCCTATTCCATAACTAAAATCCAGTTCTCATCTTTCAAGGCATCAACAACATTTTTGAGTTCAAAGTGTGAGACTAATGCAAAATTATCCATCAATTGTTTAGAGGAGGAACGAGTTCTGACCTTCTCGGATGGATCACCAATGATGAGCTCTTTAGGATGGTTTTGAACAAATTTCCAGACTTTTGGAAGATCGTTAGGTGTACTAACATCTTTGTCATTGTCTTCCTGTGCTGAACTATCTTGAGAATCATCTTCTTTTGAGTCATTTTCTGGTGAAGCAGTGTCTTGATCATTGATTGTGAGCTTTTTTAGTCCTTCTTGAACACCTGCATCATCATCTTCATCACAACTTTTGAAAATATTACCATTAGATTCATCAAAAGTAATATATATAGCTTCCTCTATAACCAGAGTCCTTCGATTATAAACTCTAAAACCTCTCTTATTCTCACAATACCTCAAAAAATTTCTTTTATCAGATTTTTTATCAAACTTACCAAGATGTTCCTTGATGTTTAAAATGAAACATTTGCAACCAAAAACTTTGAAGTATCCAACAACAGGTTTTTTATCAAACATCAACTCATTAAAGGTTTTATTCAAGATTGATCTTAAAAGAATTCTATTTATAGTATAGCAAGCTGTATTTATGGCTTCACCCCAAAAATATTTTGGCACATTGCACTCACTTAACATGGTTCTAGCAGCCTCTTGAAGTGTTTTATTCTTTCTTTCAACAACCCCATTTTGTTGGGGAACTCTTGCAATTGAAAATTCATGAGTGATTCCATTGTTATCACAAAATTGTGAAAAGCCACAAAAACGAAATTCTGAGCCATTGTCACTTCTGATCTTGATGATTTTCAATCCAATCAGATTTTGAACATTTGCAAATAATGAAACAAGTTTTTGAAAGCATTATCTTTGTGTGCAAGAAACATCATCCAAGTGTATCTAGAATAATCATCAACAACAACAAGGTAATATCTTTTGCCACCTAAACTAGTAGTTTGTGTAGGACCAAATAGATCAAGATATAAAAGTTTCAAAGGTTTTGTGGTAGAAACACATTTCTTGGGTTTAAAAGAAACTTTGACTTGTTTTTCAAATTGACAAGCATCACAGATTTTATTCTTTTCAAATTTGATTTTTGGCAACCCTCTAACAAATTTCTTTTTGAAAATCTCTTTTAGCAAATCCATGTTGAAATGACAAAGTCTTCTATGCCACAACCAAGGGTCTTCATTTGCAACTTTAAGGCATTTAAGACTATAAGAATCAATATTTTCCAGAATAACTACATAAATGTCATTAATTCTTTTTCCTTTGAAGATAGTGTTGAACTTTGAGTCAATAACAAGACATTTATACTTTTTAAATAACACAAACATATTTTTATCACACAATTGACTAACACTTAACAAGTTATAGCTCAGATTGTCAACTAAAAGAACATTGTGAACAAAGGTTTGACCATTCTTACCAATATCACCAATTTCAATATTTTGGCTTTGTTATCGTCTCCAAAAGTTACTTTTTCGCTTGCTTTTGGCTTGAGCTTGATGAATTGTGATGGATCACCAGTCATATGCCTTGAGCATCCACTATCTATGAATCATTTTGATTCCTTGATAATATTCACCAAGTTCACCTACACAAAAGCAAGCGAAAAAGTAACTTTTGGAGACGATAACAAAGCCAAAATATTGAAATTGGTGATATTGGTAAGAATGGTCAAACCTTTGTTCACAATGTTCTTTTAGTTGACAATCTGAGCTATAACTTGTTAAGTGTTAGTCAATTGTGTGATAAAAATATGTTTGTGTTATTTAAAAAGTATAAATGTCTTGTTATTGACTCAAAGTTCAACACTATCTTCAAAGGAAAAAGAATTAATGACATTTATGTAGTTATTCTGGAAAATATTGATTCTTATAGTCTTAAATGCCTTAAAGTTGCAAATGAAGACCCTTGGTTGTGGCATAGAAGACTTTGTCATTTCAACATGGATTTGCTAAAAGAGATTTTCAAAAAGAAATTTGTTAGAGGGTTGCCAAAAATCAAATTTGAAAAGAATAAAATCTGTGATGCTTGTCAATTTGAAAAACAAGTCAAAGTTTCTTTTAAACCCAAGAAATGTGTTTCTACCACAAAACCTTTGAAACTTTTATATCTTGATCTATTTGGTCCTACACAAACTACTAGTTTAGGTGGCAAAAGATATTACCTTGTTGTTGTTGATGATTATTCTAGATACACTTGGATGATGTTTCTTGCACACAAAGATAATGCTTTCAAAAACTTGTTTCATTATTTGCAAATGTTCAAAATCTGATTGGATTGAAAATCATCAAGATCAGAAGTGACAATGGCTCAGAATTTCGTTTTTGTGGCTTTTCACAATTTTGTGATAACAATGGAATCACTCATGAATTTTCAATTGCAAGAGTTCCCCAACAAAATGGGGTTGTTGAAAGAAAGAATAAAACACTTCAAGAGGCTGCTAGAACCATGTTAAGTGAGTGCAATGTGCCAAAATATTTTTGGGGTGAAGCCATAAATACAGCTTGCTATACTATAAATAGAATTCTTTTAAGATCAATCTTGAATAAAACCTTTAATGAGTTGATGTTTGATAAAAAACCTGTTGTTGGATACTTCAAAGTTTTTGGTTGCAAATGTTTCATTTTAAACATCAAGGAACATCTTGGTAAGTTTGATAAAAAATCTGATAAAAGAAATTTTTTGAGGTATTGTGAGAATAAGAGAGGTTTTAGAGTTTATAATCGAAGGACTCTGGTTATAGAGGAAGCTATATATATTACTTTTGATGAATCTAATGGTAATATTTTCAAAAGTTGTGATGAAGATGATGATGCAGGTGTTCAAGAAGGACTAAAAAAGCTCACAATCAATGATCAAGACACTGCTTCACCAGAAAATGACTCAAAAGAAGATGATTCTCAAGATAGTTCAGCACAGGAAGACAATGACAAAGATGTTAGTACACCTAACGATCTTCCAAAAGTCTGGAAATTTGTTCAAAACCATCCTAAAGAGCTCATCATTGGTGATCCATCCGAGAAGGTCAGAACTCGTTCCTCCTCTAAACAATTGATGGATAATTTTGCATTAGTCTCACACTTTGAACTCAAAAATGTTGTTGATGCCTTGAAAGATGAGAACTGGATTTTAGTTATGGAATAGGAGCTAAATCAATTTCAAAGGAACAGGGTTTGGACATTAGTTGAAAGACCTCAAGATCATCCTATCATTGGCACAAAATGGATTTTTAGAAACAAAATGAATGACCAAGGTGAGGTAGTAAGGAATAAGGCCAGACTTGTAATTAAAGGATATGCTCAAAAAGAAGGAATAGATTTTTGATGAAACATTTGCACCCGTAGCTAGGCTAGAATCAATTAGGATGTTTTTGGCCTTTGCATGTTTCAAGAATTTTAAATTATTTCAAATGGATGTTAAAAGTGCTTTCTTAAATGACTTTATTGATCAAGAAATATATGTTGATCAACCTCTTGATTTTGAAAATGAGATTTATCCTAATCATGTGTTTAAACTCTCAAAAGGTTTGTATGGATTAAAACAAGCTCCAAAAGCAGGGTATGAACGCTTAAGTGGTTTCTTGATTGAAAATAGTTTTAAAAGAGACATTGTAGATACTACTCTTTTCACTAAATAAAGTTCACGTGGTCTTTTAATTGTACAAATATATGTGGATGATATCATATTTGGTGCTACTTATGAGAGCCTGTGCAAGGATTTTTCCACAATTATGCAAAAAGAGTTTGAGATAAGTATGATGGGAGAATTAAATTTCTTCCTTGGACTCCAAATGGTTCAAACCCGAGAAGGAACGTTCATTAATCAAGCAAAATACACCAAGGACCTGCTCAAAAAGTTTGGAATGGAAGATTCAAAACAAGTTGGAACACCTATGTGCATATCTACCAAGTTGGACAAGGATGAAGAAGGTACAAAAGTTGATGAAAAGAAGTATAGAGGTATGATTGGTAGTTTACTTTACTTAACTGCTAGTAGACCTGATATCATATTTGTTGTATGTTTGTGTGCTCGTTTTCAGTCTTGTCCAAAGGAATCTCACTTGAATAAAGTAAAAAGAATTCTTAGATATTTAAAAGGAACCTTGAATTTTGGCCTATGATAGCTTAAGTGTCATGAATTTCCTTTATATGGATTCGCGGATGCTGATTTTGGTGGTTGTAGGATAGATAGAAAGAGTACAATAGGTATATGTAACTTTCTTGAAAATTGCCTAGTATCTTGGTTTAGCAAGAAACAAAATGTTATTTCATTGTCTATAACCGAAGCGAAATATGTTGCCGCCGGAGCTTGTTGTGCTCAATTATTGTGGATGAAAAATACATTGAATGATTTTGGATTAATGTATGATTGTGTGTCTATGTATTGTGATAACACTAGTGCCATAAACTTGACAAAATATCACATTCAACATTCTAGGACAAAGCGCATAGACATAAAGTATCATTTCATTCGCGATCTTGTCCATAAAGGTGAAATTTGTGTTTAATATGTCTGCTCAAAAGATCAAATTACTGATATTCTCACAAAAGCCTTACCACTGGATCAATTTGTGTCTTTGAGAACAAAATTGGGCGTTTCTGAAAAAATATTCTAAAAATTCTCTGGTCACTCTTTATCGGACGTCCGATGTGTCAGAACGGACGTCCGACAGTGTTCTTGATCATCTTTTCAGAAAGTTCTGGTTCGGACGGTTGTGTCGGACGCTTTACTTCGTTCGTGTGAGGACCCGAATTTTTCTCATTTTATTTTATTTTACTGGTTTAATTAATTATTTACTCACCCATTTTCTCCGAATAATTTATTTCAATCATTTTAAACTTATTTACATGAAATAATGTCTTAATTATATTTTTAACACGTCTCGTTAGTAAAATTAATTTTTTCTAGGGCTCGTTTAGTGAAAAATAAGGAGTACACATTTTTCGAAACTATGTTCGATCCGAGAGTACATTAGTTTTGGAGAATTAAGAATGATCAATAGTAGATTAAGAAAACTTAATTGAGAGATTAGATGTGAGTAAGTTAAAATTAACTTTATACCGTGCGCGCGTCGAAAGTTTTTCGAAAGACGCGCTGGTACAAATTAATTGGAGATTTGAGAAATTAATACTAGACTCATGTGAGAAATCATGTTTTTATTTCTAAAATAGTTATTTTCATGATTATATACCCTAGTATTAGTTAGTTATATCATCGTTACAAATATTTCTTTGAAATTTCACTCTATCGCGCACAAATCGAAAGTACGCATTTTCGCGCGCGCGTGATTAATTGAAGGACTTTGAACATTTATTTTAGACTATTAAGAGTGAATAATAATAATGTTAATGGAAGTGCATTAGAGGTTTAGTGCACAAGTGAAACAAACCCGAGAGGAAACGGACACGAAACGCGCGCGTACGCGCACTATTGGAGAGTTGACTTTTGTGCACCTTAGAGCCAACTGCCAAGCTTACTCTAGAAGCTTTTCCATCAACCACAACTCTCCCCTTTCTCTCTTTAAGCAGTTGTGCAACACCAAGGAAGAAGGAGCAAAAATTTCTTCATCTCATCTCACTCAATCTTGCACCAAATCATCTCAAATTCCTACCACACCTTCCAAATAACTTGGAGATCATCTTGGGTTAGGAGAAGAGTTTCATTCTCACGGTTTTCTTGGAGCTCAAAGGACAGAAAATTTTTGAGTTCATCATCTAAGGAGGTACCTAATCATCTAACCCTTGAATCTTAGCTTTTGTAAGTTAGATTACACTTAGAAGCTTGTAACTTCATGTGGGTAGCTTTGGATTGTTGAAAATCATGTGAGTGGGTTCTATGAAATCCCACAATGGATTTGATGATTTGATTTGATGAGTTTGGATGTTATTTGTGTTGATTAAGTGTTAATCTAGTAGAGATAAGTGGAAAAAGTGAAAAGAAAATCAAAGAAAGTGATGCATGAAGAAGGGTCGAATCTGCCCTGTTCTTGTTAAACCTTTGGTGCCATTTTTTTTGTGGTTAAATGGCCTTGATTTCGATATAGATATGTTGTATAGGTTGTGTGAAAAGTTTCTACCAAAAATCACTTGATTTGGTTGGGTAAATGTTTGGATTTCGAAATTTCTTCATGGCTGGAAAACATGTCCAGAGTTACTCTGGCAGCGAATTTTAAATGACCATAACTCTTTGTTCCGATGTCAAAATCGAGTGCCGTTTATGGCATTAGAAACTAGACATTTCTAGTTTTCTAACAATATAAAATTCACCCTCTGATTCGACCTGAGTGAACCATACCAACTCTTCAAAGTTACCTATCCTGTTTCACGACTGTGCTAGAGAAGCAGTGAGGTGCTAGAACTTGTTGCTTGAATTTGAGCTAGCTATGGACATAATTTCAAAACCATTTCTTCTAAGAAATTGTAGCATTATGAATGTAGTTTCCAACCCTCATATTGGCTAGCCGAATGGCTTAGCTCAAAATGGGACTTGATATTTTGAATCTTTTGTTGTCAATCACCAAATGTGTATTGGATGTTTCTTAGACCTTTCCTTTATAAATGGACCAGATTTGAAATGATTTCATTGGCCAAAGGTTAGAAAAAGAAAAATGGAAGTACAAGGCAGATTTGCCTTGGAAATTCTTGGAATTTTAGTGGCTTTGTTAACTGACCTTCCGTACGAATTTTTGCATGAAATTTGACAGAGGAATAGCTCTTATAGGTAGTAAAATACTACCAAATTTGGTGCCATTCCAAATGCATTTCGATGCCCAACCAAAGTCTCAAAATTCATGTTTCAAATCTGAAAAATCCTTGTTCAATGAGAAATTTTCAGCAACTTTAAGCTGCTATATCTTGGCGCTCAAAACTCCGATTCTTGTTCTGTTTATTGTGTTTTAAACTTTATTGTAACTCTAATTGAATTCCAAATTTCAGAGGCTAGTTCATATTCTGTAAATTTTACCGAATTTTCAAAATTTGCCAAAAACCAACCCCAAATCTGTCTTGGGAGTTCAAATTAGTAGCTTTAAACCAAAATTTGAGTGTCTTCTATTTAGAATCATGGAAAAGTGTCTTCTAGGAACTTTTAGTACTTTGGAATTAGTTTTCAACAGTACAAAGTTTTCTAATTTTGGATCTACGGAGAGTGAGATATGATTTTTCAAAAATTATACCTCAAATCTGGAATTTCTGAACTTAAAGGGAATTAAGTTTTTAGAAACTCTTCATTTTCCTTCGATATTTCTTGACCGTTTTACACTTGATTTCAAAGATGAAAATCATTTTTTTTTTGTATTATTAAACCCCACTTTTGAGTCTCGATTTATGAATAATTAAGTCTTATTTTCATGATATTTTCTTAGGATGTACACATGTACAATCTACCTTGATAACCAGGGGTTTTTAAGAGATTGTGTATGATAGTTAATTATTATTTACTCAAGCACTCAAGGAGACCTTCAAGAGGACCTCACAACGGACGCTTAAACACTTGAATTGTGCACCACACTCTCTTATTTTGCCTAGGTGAGTGCCAAGTGTATGAATATTTGAAAATTATGTGAATTGCTCATTATGAAATGGATGGTTTATAACTGCTGAGTCGAGTGTGTACCTTATCTAACACGTTCTCATTTAAATGAATTGTAATTAAATTGCCTAATTGAATTGAATTATATACTTTGGCTACATATGTCGTTAGAGTGAATCTGCTCGACTCGTAATTGAACTCTATGACTGCCGATTGGAGTGCACTCATTGGCCTATAAAGGTATTTATCGATTGGATTGAATGTCATTAACCCTTATAATTATAATCGTATAATCGGATCTCTGAGTGATAGCATGTACCACACCAATTCGGGTGGGAGGTACCTCTCATGTCGGCTCAAAACCCTAAATAAATGATCGGTTCTCTGAGCGATAGCATGTACCATACCGATTCGGGTGGGAGGTACATCTCATGTCGTCTCAGAACCATAAACCTTGCTATGTCAATTGGAGCGATGTCTCATCGACTACTGGGCAATAGTATGTACCACACTGATTCGGGTAGGAGGTACCCCATTAGATTTGTTTTCTTTAACAGGACCTGAAATGGAAGGAATTATGGAGATATCGACTTGATAGCCTTTTTATTAGAATTTTGAATGTATTTGTTTAGACAACTTTTGAAAACTGTATATTTTGAGAATTTAAGATATTTTTGGTAACTCATGATGTAAGACTTGAACGATTATTAAGGAATTGACCTTTTTTTTTTATCTTCGACTTTTAGTATCGATTAGTTATTCTTAAGTTTAAATTGAATTTGTACCGAGTCCTGGCGAGAGCTGAAGAGGCGTTCCGCGGATACCCTTCGATTCACCCTTGGGAGAAGTGGGGGCGTCACAGTTCGACCGTCCGACACTCAAAAATTACGTCTTATAAGGAAGTCCTCTGCTTCATTCAGTTCATTTTTACCTTCTGTCTTGGACGCAACTCTTCATATTCTCTCACTTTCAAAATTCAAATTCATCTCTCTTTGGAACAAGTTCCAAGAAATTGATCTGTCCAACACCGTTACATTTCTATTGCGTGTTTATTGCTCCTCATAACTTCTCCCAACTATCAACTGCACCATAAATCTCAATTCTCACCCGAAATCCTAACCACTCAATTTTCACTATCAGTGGTCGATTCAAGCAGTCATTGTAGTTCATCTGTACCCATAGCTCATTTCATTACCCACTCGCATCATACTCTGCAACAACATCATCTTGCATTGCATCATGGTGAAAACTAGAGGAGAGTCTGTCAGTGCCGAACGCACCTTCAGGCTTAGAGATGAAGAGGATGAAAACGTTCAGGTCATCGAATCTTCCACCAAATCAATCCAGAAAGAGAACTGGAACTCGTTGTGGAAAGACGAAACAGTCTGCAAAGAAGAAACAGAATGTTCAAACTGGTGAGCCATCTGTTGAGCAGATAGAGGAGCATCACACTGAAGAGCATCCAGTCAGTGATAGTGAAGAAGAACTGGAGCACCCCACCAATGCGGGTGCATCCGTCACGAAATCACTCACAAATGTGACAGAATCTCATAGTAAAAGGGAAAAAGGTCTGCTAAAAGGAAGGGGATTGCTCTAGCTAAGGAAAGGCAAACTGCTGATCCTTCTGTTGAGCAAAGTGAGAAACAGCAGGCTGTAGAGAAAAATGCTAGTGAATAGCAAACTGCTGAACCTTCCACCAGGAAGACACCAAGGATAAGGTCTGGTGTCCAGAATACAGTGCCAACCGATCAACGCAGTGGAAAGAGAAAACGTTCTGCCAAAGAGCAACCTGAGGCTCAAACTGCAGAGGAACCTGTCCCCTTACCCAAGTTCATTGATGATGATGGCAGGAAGAGGTTTGAAAGGATCTCGTAGAAAGGTTTTATTACTTAGAGGACTATCATTCCTTACGAATTCTGTAAGCTTGACCTTGAACCAGTTCTTAAGTTTTTTGAATTTCAAAAATGGACTCATCTTCTGACCATTCCAAACACATACTATCCTGACATGCTTCATCAATTCTTTGCCAACCTTAGGAAGGGTAGATCACACACTGATCTAGTTTCACGTGTCAATTCTGTTAACATAGAATTGAATCCTGACATTGTCAACACTGTTTTGGAAACCAAAATTGAAGATGATTTTAAAGGAAAAATTGCAAACTTCTTTTCATATGAAGAATTTCCTTCTGCATATCATCATTTTCATGTTACTAAATTGATGACTTATTTTCAAACTCATTTTAATACTCCTGCTGAGGCAAGATTGGAGGATCTCAGTCCTCAAAACTTGATCTTCTCCATAATTTTGAATCTGTTGGTCCCTACTGATGGTCATAGGATTGATGCCAATAAAATGGAGATTTACCTGTTTTATTGCTTTCTTGAAAAAATCAGAATTGATTTTGACTTTGTTATGTGCAAATTCTTGCTCAAAATCAGCACTGATAGCCATAGAAAACTTTCCTATGAAAAATTTCTGACTCCTATCTTTGCTCATCTTGAAATTTCCTTTACTTGAAAATCACCAAAAAAAAGTGCATCAACTGTTTTCTGCAAGGCTTATTTTCAAAGAAAAAATCTAAAATTTTTTTAGGGTCATTGGTGCTACAAAGAAACTGTTTCGGAGTCTAGAAGAAAGAATTTTCATGAAATTCTTGTTACCCTTAGAACTCCTCGAGATCAGTCCATGTTTGTCTCACCCTTTACTATCCATCCTAGAAAGTCAGCCATTAAGTTCTCTTCATCCAACTCTGAGGTTATTTCTTTACTTGAGGACCTTAAACAACACATCTTACTTCTTGAAGATGGTCTGATGATGACCATGTCATCCGAATAACAAGCCACCTTCATTTATAAAAGGAATCTGCTTGTGCCTCCCATTCCTCAAGACAATGAGAATGCACACCAAAAAGAGCCTAGAACTGAGCCAACTACTACCGTGCCTCCAGTTCTCAGCCACTGGACAATGGAAAGGCTCCAGCAACTGAAGAAGAAACTGAAGAGGATGATGATGAGGACACTGAAGAGGAAGAAGTGGATCCTGATCAGTTTCGCCTAACAAGGAGGAGATCTGGATCGTCCAAGATTACTATTTAGTCACTTCTAGATTAATGCACTTCATGACTAGGATGATAGTTCATAATAGGCTTGATGCGAATGAGCAAGCTGGCCGTGGTATTTACATAGGTCCGTGACACGTGCACAAGTTAAGAGGTTCAAAGAGTCACTTCAAGCCTTAGCTCATGGCCGAAGCTAAGCTCAACAAGAACTACTTAATCGAGGCCCAATCCTCCCTTTGAGGCTTGATCACTTGCACCTTCAATTGTAAGCAATATCTTGGTAGTCTTGCAAGGATCCTCCAAGTCAATTCCTTCAATGCTTGAGCTTGGTTTCTCTTGAGCTTATACGGCATGAACTAAGGCTTGAAGTGACTATTTGAACCTCTTAACTTGTGCACGTGTCATGGACCTATGTGAATACCACGGCCAGCATGCTCATTCGCATCATTAGAGGTTCAAAGAGTCATTTCAAGCCTTAGTTCATGGCTGAAGCTAAGCTGATAAGTGTCTCTTCAAGCCTTAGTTCATGGCCGAATCATTAGAGGTTTTTGCTGATAAGTGTTGATAGTATTGCTGATAATTGTTGGTAGTTTTTGGCTTCTAATATTGCTGAAAATATTAATGATATGGATTCTGGTTGATTCAATGATGACAAAAAGGGGGAGAAATGGATACGTGAGAGGGAGTCATTCTAAGGGAGAGTGTCCACTCAAGTAGAGTGTCCAGTAATCTATATGTGAGAGGACATTATTAGTATTCACTCCATGGATGCATCAAGTAAGGGGGAGTTGTGCCCCAATTATTTTTCTCAATCCATTGTTTTGTCATCATAAAAAAGGGGGAGATTGTTTATCTTAGTCTGTACTTTTGATGATTACAAAACAAATGAATGTCACTAATGTTCTCTAAATAGATCCTTTCAGAAATGTAGCAAAACAGGTTCAAAAATTAAGCACAAAGGATGCTGAAGCTGCTGTCGGACGCACAAGAAGACTGGATTGGACGTCCGACAATCTTTGCGCAACTTCGGACGCAGGAAGAACTTCACCCTCAAATGTCCGAAGATATTGAGTCATTCCCTCTAAGCTCACTGACCTCGATCGGATGCACATCATCAGAGCACCGGACGTCCGACAAGCGTTGCAACACTTCGGACGCAAAACCTTGGAGACACCGGACGTCCTAAAAGAATTGAAGAAGAATTCTCAGTTTCACCTCCTACTTTCGGACGCATACATTGAAGGTACCGGACGTCCAAAATAATTCAAGAAAATTTCTTGAGCTCACTGCCTACGTTCAGACGCAAGAAACTGGTCTACCAGACGTCCGACACTACCAACGGCTAGTTGACTCTTCAGCTGCCCTCTATCCGTTGGAAGCATTAATTGAGAAATTTTTTGGTCCCATATAAATATAACGAAGTCAACCACTTCAAAATAACTTTGTACATTGAGACTACATCAGATCAAGAGTGATTTTAGTAGGAAAATACTCTTCAAAGAAGATTTGTACTCTTAGTTGTGTAATTTTCGATAAGTTTTTCGAAGTGTGATTCAATTACTTCAATAGTTTAGATTTGTGAGGGTTATCCGAGTGATAGTAAAACTTTTTTGCTTGACCAAGTGTGGTTTGGGGCAAGAAGGAAGTGATCCTTCCTTTGTACACAAAAGATTGGTTGTAAGTTGATCATCTTGAAGAAGCTTGCTCTATAAAGTGATATATTCAAACTCATGAGGAGTTTGATATTTGGTTTGATACTCTATCTCTTTTACTTACTGTCTTGATATATAAATTGCTCATCTCTTCTACTCACAAGCACTTGTGCTTTCTCGTCATTTGCTCCATTGTGTGGTCTTTTAGAAAAAGAAGGCAAGTACTCAAAAAGTGACTCACAATTTGGCCAGTTTTTAAACTACCTAATTCACCCCCCTCTTAGGTTGCCTTCGATCCTTACAACTTACAAATTATTTGCTCTCCTCAATAATTGGCAAAAATATCATGCTTTTATAGCCGTTTGTCAGTTCAAGAGGTTTGAAGTGTTTTTATGATTTTTGCGCTTCTTTTAGTTCACATGTATGACCAACTTCTTGTTGTTTGTCATTGTCATCATTATTACTAGAGGTGGTTTCTCGTGTGGTGTGCAGATGTATTATATCAGTTATTGAAATTTGTTTGGTTGTAAAGTTTCTTTATTTCATTTATTTTGAGTGCTGATTGCTTCGCTTGTGACTTGAGTTTGCAGTAAGCTTAGGTGTCTATAGTAGTATTTTGGTAGCATGTGAACTCTTCCGAAGAGTGTCGCAAGCACTTTAATTGTGCTCATCCCAAAAAAGGAGTGCCCTTCAACATTTGCCGACTTTCGTCCCATCAGCCTATGCACCTTCCTAAACAAAGTGTTCACGAAAATCCTGAGCAACAGAATGCAATTGATCCTACCAACCTTGATATCCCAGGAGCAGTCAGCTTTTGTCAAAGGGCTAGAAATTGCAGACAACATCCTGCTAGCCCAAGAACTATTGGAATCGATTGACAAGAAGGCCCATGGGCACACAACATGATCCTGAAGATGGACATGATGAAAGCTTTCGATAGTGTATCTTGGCAATTCCTTTCCAAGTTCCTACGTAAGTTTGGGTTCTCCCACTGGTTTACCACCCTAGTAATGAACAACCTGAGCGGAGCTTGGTTTTCGATCCTAATAAATGGTCATCCGTACGGATTCTTCCAAGGTGGCTGGGGACTAAAGCAAGGCGATCCTCTCTCACCCCTCTTGTTCTTACTGGTTTCTGAAGCATTGAGTCGCGGGCTAAATGGGCTAGTGTCTGCGGCGCAGCTCTCCCCTTATGCCTTGCCGAGGGGCTGCATTCCAGTCTCTCATCTAAGCTTTGCGGATGATGTAGTGATCTTCATGCAGGGACAACGCGCGGACATCACTGCCTTACTCAACTTCCTCGACCTCTATCAGCAGGGCTCCGGCCAACGGGTCAACAAGAAAAAGAGCTTCTTCATAGTCTCCTCACGCTGCTCAGTAGCTAGGTCGCAACTGCTGTCTCGTTGGCTTGGGATGAGCCGCCGCCATTTGCCTCTCCAATACCTTGGCTGCATGCTCTTGAAAGGACGACCAAAGAGGGGACATTTTCAACACCTGATAGACAAAATACAATTGAAGCTCACCGGATGGAAAAATAAGCTGCTATCAGCTAGGGGTTGAGCAATCCTCATCAAACATGTGTTGTCCGCTATCCCTCAATACACCATGGCAGTCATGGAGCCCCCAAAGACTGTCCTGCAGGACATGGAGAGAGTTATGGCTAAATTTTTCTGGGGTGAGTCCAATGGTAGAGATAAAAGGCACTGGAGGGCATGGAAACGACTGTGTCACCCAATTGAGGAGGATGGTCTGGGGTTCACCAGCTTGGAAGATGTGGTAAGAGCCTTTGGCTGCAAGCTCTGGTGGAGATTGAGATCCACCTCAACTTTATGGTCACGATTCATGATTGCAAAGTACGAGCAACAGTGAAGCCATATTACACAAGCACGGGCGACAAAAGCCAGCTCCAAAACATGGCGGCGATTGTGTAACACCCGGCAATTTGTTGAAGAGCACTCCCGAACTTTGGTTGGCACGGGAGGTAGCTCTTTCTGGTTTCACAACTAGCTGGGCCACGGTCCCCTGGCATCTGGAAAACACGATATCCCGAGCCCCGAACTGCTAATCAAAGAGTGCTGGGTGAATAGGGGTTGGCGCTTGCGGGAGGTTGAGAGCGCCCTTTCTCCTGGCGAACTACATGTCATCTCTGGCACTCAGCCCCCACTGTGACAGCCCCGCCTTCCCCTAAGGCGAACCAAAGGGGTTAGCGGACTGCCTGCCCAACTCTCGCCAGGACTAACGGTGCAGTTTAGAGCGATCTATTGCGTTCCGGAACTTACAAACGAGCGTAAACAAGTCAAAATGTCAAAATAAAAAAAAATAAAAGAAATGAAATCCGGAGTCGGCCATGAATAGTAACCGATCCGTCAGAACCCAACCAAATAACAAGCAAACATTCACATCTTGAAATTTAGCATTTACAAGCCAAAGTGGCATACAAAAGTATTCAAAATTGGATATATACACGATTTGCCAAATCAAAAGAGAAACGGTCCCAAAAGTACATTTAGGGTTTCAATAAATGAGCTATACAAAAGATATGTCCAACTAGCTCATTTCGGCAACCAATTATCAATTGCAGTCCAAAAGTATTTATTTTCCTGTAAGGAAAACAAAAGGAATAGAGTGAGCTAATTTCCCAGTGAGATAATACTACTCAAGCAACCAAGTTCATATAAGTATCAAGCTTTTCATTTTAATACATCAAAAGTAAACAAAGGCACACATTAATGGTGGTGATAAAAGGATACGGGCGGCTCTCAAGAGCCCTTTTCCTCGTTTGCATTCTTGATCGGATCTCATTGACTCTCCGTCAATGTTTACAAGTAACCAACCGTAGACTTCACTTTACTTCCATTCCTTCCACCTAACATCCCCCTACCGGGCCCGAACTCCAAACACTTGCACTGTGGTATTACTCGAGTATACCGGAATCGAGAGTCTCTCATACTACAAGATTCCATATAACATTTCCCCAAGGATCATTAATTGGCACGACCAAGCCCTCGCCGGCTCGATTCAATCAACTACCAATGGGGTTGAGCTCAATGATAACAATTGTAGTCGTTGGATACTCGTCCAATCGACACCAAGTCAAGTACTTTCATTTCATGTAACATTTCATATAACATTCCAATAACATGATAAACAATAAGTGAGAGTGATAAAGTACGCTCTCACTTCAATCAATTAACATTCAACTCATCAAGTTCAAGTATCAAAGCTATATAGTAACACACAAGTGAGTAGTACACTCACCAAGCTTGCAAATGGTGTTTCATGCACTTCCGTCAAAAGAACGTCGTGAACCACCGTCACGCCCTAAAACATGCAAACAAGTACAATGAGACTCGATAACGAGTCATAAACCAATGCCAAACACGACCCCAATAGGGTTCCATAAGCATATACAAGCATTAGGGGAAACCAGAAAATCCGGAAATGGCATTAGCTTTAGCCCTGAAAAAAATAGTTTTTGACCTCATTTTGCGGTAATGGTACCAAAGGCACTACAATTATCGGATGAAGGTCCAAGACCCACCGTTTCGAAGCTAAGAGATAGGGATACAATATTGCAGAAGGTCACTCAACCAGTTTCGAGTGTAACCAGGTCAAAAATGCAATCTACTATACCAGAACCGCAAAAACAGATTCACAGAACGCATTCTAGTGTAAACATCATAAAACAGCCTACATAAGTCCAAATCCAGAAATTCCAAAGCCATCTGAAAGCTAAGAAACAGGGATACATTTCATCAGAAGGCCTCAACAACCAATTCGGAAGCATTCCTAACCAAAACAACCCATGACAGAAGCAATTCTCAAATTCGGGTAAAACCAGGACAGCAAGGGTAATTTCGACTTTTCTCAAGCTACGCTACTCCGATTGACCTGAAATTTTGCAGGCACCTCTAAAATATCATTCCCTACAACTTTCATGTTTTAATCCAAGGCCAATTCGGCCTCTAACTATGAGCTACAAAACCGGGCAGAATGTAATTTCATAAACCCTAACTTTCCAAAATTTCTTCCAAAACAGAAATTGCTTGCAATTATCCACTTTTTCCACCTCCTAGGTCCCTTACACACCATTTCCAATCATCATACATAGCCACACAATCATATTCATATTAAAACAGAAAAATCCCCAATAATTACAAAACTTCATCAATTCAACCAAAAATCACAATATAATCCATAAAGTTGCATCTTATACCACCACTAAGCATAAATTAAGCATCATTAGAGGGAGGAGAGTGGTTCTTCATAACTCACCTTAGAAACAAGAGAGAGAGAGCAACAAGTCCTCTTAGCTTTCCAAACAACTCCACCAAACCCCACACAAACACTCACTTAAGGTTTTCTATGGAACAAAAGTAAGATTAAGTGGTTGTTTTGATGATTTGGAGCAAGATGGAATCAAGAACTTGGAGAGTTTCCTTCTTTCTTCTTGAGAGAGAGGGCCGGCCAAGATGAAGAGAAAAATGGTGAATTTTTGGTGATTTATTTGGTCAATTGGACAAAAGGTGAATAGTGGTCTTACTTAAGACCAAATCCCATGGTGACACTTATCACCTTCATTAATGCTTGCCTAACTTTTGTCTCTCTTATACCAATCCACTTAGCATCCTCTACTTATCTCTTAACACCCGGTAAATTAAATCCAGTATCCAAAACTTAACCTAGTTGACCGAATTTTTCCGAACTTTTCGCACTAGTGGGTCCTACGTCCGGTATACGCTCTTAATTTCTCAAAACCTATTCGATACTAGAAAAATCATCTAAAAACTATATTTACTCATAAAAATTATCTAGAAAATTTTCCTAATAAAGAAAATGCAGAAAACAAGCCATTAACCCGAATAAAACCTAAAAATGAAAAATTACAGGTTCTCACACTCTCTCCCCCTTTAAAGAATTTCGCCCTCGAAATTTCTCAACTCAACTCACAAAAAGTTCAGGGTACTTCTTTCGCATTTCTTCTTCCATCTCCCAGGTAGCTTCCTCTACCCCATGGTTTCTCCATAGTATCTTCACTAACGGAATCTGCTTGTTTCTTAGCTCTTTGACTTTCCGGTCAAGCACTTGGACAGGTTTTTCTTCGTAAGCAAGCGATTCATCTACGTCGATCTCCTCTAGTTGTAAGATATGAGATGGGTCGGGATAGTACTTCTTTAGCATCGAAACGTGGAAAACATCGTGAATTCGAGAGAGACTGGATGGCAGCTCTAATCGATACGCTACCGCTCCTATTCTTTGGAGAATCTTGTAAGGTCCGACGAACCTCGGTTGCAATTTCTTTCCTTTGCCTGCTGTAATGCTCCGTAATGGTGTGACTTTAAGAAACACATGGTCTCCAACCTCGAACTCCAAGTCTTTTCTTCGATTGTCTGCGTAGCTCTTTTGTCAGCTTTGAGCTGTTTGGAGTCGTTGTCGTATCAATTTCACCTTTTCTCGAGCCTCTTCCATCCACGGAATAGTGGTTGGATCTAATGCCTTCCTCTCGCCAACTTCATCCCAGTAAATTGGTGATCGGCATTTTCGTCCATATAGTGCTTCATATGGAGCCATTTGAATCGATGAATAGTAGCTGTTGTTGTACGCAAACTCCACTAAGGTCATGTGTTGACCCCAGTTGCCTCCAAAATCGAGAATGCAAGTCCGTAGCGTGTCCTCGAGAGTTTAAATGGTTCATTCTGATTGTCCATTCGTCTGAGGGTGATAGGTCGTGCTCAAGTTGAGTTTCGTCCCTAGAGTCTCCTGGAACTTTTGCCAAAACCGAGATACGAAACGTGGATCTCGATCGGAAACGATGCTCACCGGAACACCGTGCAGCTTTACAATCTCGTCCATGTACAGTTGGGCCAACTTGTCCATGGAATACTTCATGTTTACCGGCAAGAAATGAGCCGACTTGGTTAATCGATCGACGATCACCCAAACGGCATTGTGCCCTTGTTGCGTTCGCGGCAAACCTGAAACGAAATCCATAGTGATGTTTTCCCACTTCCATTCAGGTATCTCAAGGGGTTGTAACAAACCCGATGGTTTTTGATGCTCTGCTTTAACCTGTTGGCAAATGAGACATTTTTGCACGTACAGAGCAATTTTCTTCTTCATATTGTCCCACCAATAGGTTCCTTTCAGGTCTTGATACATCTTGCTACTACCCGGATGGATTGTATACTTGGATCTATGGGCTTCCTCTAGAATCTCCGTTTTCAATGATTCATCCTTCGGCACCACTATTCGGTTTCGGTATTTTAAAATACCCTCAGGACTAAAATGGAAGTCAGTGGTTTCTCCTTTTCCCACTTTCTCTCCTCATTTCTGCACTAGTGCATCTTCCTTTTGAGCTTCTTTAATCCTTTCCAAGAAGGTGGAACTCACTTTAATATTGCCAAAAATCACCTTATGGCTCCCAAGGCAGGGTTTCCACTCGCAAACCGACTCGAGCAAATTCCACTCTTTAATCATTAATCCTGCTACTTGTGCCTTGCGACTCAAAGCATCAGCCACCACGTTCGCCTTTCCTGGATGGTAGTTGATAGTACAATCGTAATCCTCCAGAAATTCCATCCATCATCGCTGCCTCATGTTCAATTCCTTCTGGGAGAAGAGGTACCTCAAGCTTTTGTGATCGGAGTAAACCTCGAAGGTTACCCCATATAGGTAGTGTCTCCACTTTTTAAGAGCGAAAACAACGCCAGCTAGCTCCAGATCGTGGGTCGGGTAATTCTGCTCATGAGGTTTTAACTTCCTCGAGCCAAAAGATATCATACTTCGGTTTTGCATTAATACACAACCCAGGCCTTCTCGTGACGCGTCAGTATACACAACAAACCCGTCACCTCCGTTAGGTAAGACTAGAACTGGAGCCATGGTCAATCTCTTCTTTAATTCTTGAAAACTTGTCTCATTTCGGGCGTTCCATAAGAACCGACCATGTTTCTTCGTCAAATCGGTTAGAGGACCGGCTAGTTTGGAAAAGTCCTTGATGAAACACCGGTAATAGCCAGCCAGTCCTAAAAAGCTGCGGACCTCGGTAGGAGTTTCTGGCCTCTTCCAATTCGTCACGGCCTCTACTTTTGCCGGATCAACCGAGATACCTTCGTGGGAAATTACGTGTCCCAGAAAAGCAATTTTCTCCAGCCAAAATTCGCACTTGCTGAACTTGGCGTACAGTTGATGGTCTCTTAGGGTTTGTAAAACAACCCTCAAGTGCTGCTCATGCTCTTCACGCGTCTTGGAATAGACCAGAATGTCATCGATGAAGACCACGACAAAGCGATCCAGATAGGGCTTAAAAACCCTATGCATTAAATCCATGAAGGCGGCAGGAGCATTGGTTAATCCAAAGGGCATAACTGCGAACTCGTAATGCCCATATCTCGAGTTGAAGGCAGTTTTCAGAATATCCTCCTTCCTGATCAATAACTGGTAATACCCTTGGTGGAGGTCCAATTTTGAAAAGACCACTGCTCCTTGCAGCTGGTCGAACAACTCATCTATGTGGGGCAGTGGATACTTATTTTTCACCGTAATATTATTCAGGCCCCGATAATCGATACACATCCTTAACCCACCATCCTTTTTCTTCACAAAAAGTACAGGAGCTCCCCAAGGAGACCCACTCTCTTGAATAAATCCCCACTCCAGAAGGTCTTGCAATTGCAACTTTAGCTCCTTGAGCTCAGCAGGAGCCATTCGGTATGAGGTTTTTGAGATAGGTGAGGATCCCGGTAGCAGGTCTATTTTGAATTCAATCTCTCTTTCCAGAGGCAGAGCTACTAGCTCATCAGGAAACACGTCCGGAAATTCCTTCACTATGGGCACGTCCTCCACTTTCAACTTATCCGTGGGGGTATTAATCAGAAAGGCTAAAAATCCTTGCGCCCCTCTACTTAGCAATTTCCTAGCCCGAATGCCCGAAATCAAAGCAGATGAGGCTAACCTACCCCTTATGTCCAACCTAAAAGTTGCCTCACCAGGGATACGGAATTCTACCACTTTTGTTTTACAATATTGTTGGGCATTATACTTGGCGAGCCAATCCATACCCAAAATCACATCATACCCCTTAATGACCAAGCTTATCAAGTCCCCTTACAATCTCTTCTCTCCTACCCACACTTCACAATCCTTATAAACCATACTAGTAACCAAACGTTGATTCCCCGTAGGTGTACTAACTTCTAGGTCATATGGTAAACTAGCAGGTTTTATATAGATGCCACACATGAAATCAGGGTTAACGAAGTAATGAGTGGCACCAGGATCAATTAAAACTTTGGTAAAATGGTGGAAAATAGGGATCGTACCTTCTACGACCTCTGAAGAATCTGGGACCTGTTGAGGTTCTAATGAATATACGCGAGCTGGCACCTTAGGTTTCGTCCCATTCCCCTTATCCGGTCCTGTATTGGTCTTTGGCGCGGTCTGAGTTCCCTTTCCGTCTTGCTTTAAGAGTGGGCAGGTAGCAAGCTGGTGGTCTGCGCTTCCACATCGCAGACATTTGCCTCCCTTCTTCCAGCAATTATCTTCGGAATGATTCGACTTTCTGCAGTACCCACAAGGCCCGCGGGACGCCGAACCTGTACCCTTTTGGAAGTTTCCGCCTTGGCCTATCCCGGCTGGGCCACCCCTAGACTGAGCCCCTCTGCCGGAACCTGACTGTCGTCCATCTCCAGCTCCGCGTCCGAACTTGGAGGGGGTACCTTTATCCCCTTGTCCCGAGCTGCTTCCAGGAAAACCCCGCTTTTTCGCCTGGAAGTTCCGTACTTGTACCCGGGCACTCTCTACCTGTTGGGCCTTCTCAACGGCCTCGCTAAAAGCATTGATTTGAGCCACTGCGAGGTCCTTCTGAATCTCCACATTTAGGCCCTGGATAAAACGCCTAATTCGCCGTTGCTCCGTCATAATCAACTCAGGCGTAAATTTGGACAGGCGGGTGAATTGATTCTCGTATTCCGCCACAGATTGAGCCCCTTGGCGGAGTCGAATAAACTCATCTTCCTTCCTCTCTTGAACTAGAGGAGGGAAGAATTTCGCGTTGAATTCCCTGATAAAATTCACCCAAGTCCTGGGCGTTTGTTCCCGTTCCCATTTTTGCCGTATTACGTTCCATCAGGAATGGGCCGCCCCTTCTAACTGGAAAACGACAAAAGTCACCTGCCGTTCATCGGTGTAGTGCAAGGCTGCAAAAATATCGACCATCTTTTCGAGCCACCTCTCGGCAACATCCGGATCGGGCCCCCCAATAAACTTGGGTGGAGCAAACTTTTGGAATCGTTCGAGAGCTCTGTCTTCGCTCTTGGGTGGAGCAAACTTTTGGAATCGTTCCAGTACCCCTATCCGGTGTGGGTTGTCTATTACCGCGCCCACGCCCCCGTCCACTACGTGTGCCTTCCATGAACTTTATTTGGTCTAGACAAATGTACTAAACCAATATAAGAACAATGCATGTAAGTAAAACCCAAAACTTTTCCAAGCAGATATAAACATTCCAAACAAGGCAAACAACACACATAGCAACAAGCAGTTAAGTCAAGTACAGTCAAGTCAAGTACAAACATGGACAATCCCCAAGGGAATGGCCCCATCAAAAGAAATATACACGTAGCTAATCCAGACGTACAAAACGATTAGCTAAGGCTCTTTCCCTATCCGCCCTATGTACAGAAACAAAACTATCCAAAACAAACCCTAGGAGTCGTGACCTAGTCCGACGACGAGCTAGTAGACCCACCGGACGGAGTGGATCCAACCCCAGCCTCAGGCCCAGCACAAGAGTCCTCGTCACTCACGCCCTCGACCACGTCCGCGCAAAGGTTCAAGATCGATGCGGCTCGAATCTTAACCTTTCGAGCTCTCTTGGACTCGCGCTCACGCGTCTCCCTAAGCTGAGTGCAGAGGTCATCAACCCTATCCTCTACCTCAAGCACATCATACTTTAGCCCCTTAACGCGCTCGGCCTGTCTCTCATTGGCCGCCCTCAGCTAGGTCACCTCGGCCTCAAGTCTAGCATTCTCTCCGGCCAACTCCTTACGCTCCTCGGCCACGGCAAACACTAGAGCGTTAGGGTAAGCATACTTATGGCTGCACTCACACCGTCGGAGATGATTAGACGGGCTCCAACGCACGACGGCCCCTCCTGGCCGTATCTGGTAAGGTATCACGGGGAGCGCTCCACGAGGTCTCTCGCCCAGAGGACTATCACTAGGCTCACCCTGTGCCGCCATCCTACACCAAAAGAGCAATTAACCATAAATAAACTTAAAGGCCATAAACAAAGAACCCTCAAATCAAGCATTTCTATTACTCCCAGGCTAATTCAAACCTAGGCTTTGATACCACCTGTGACAGCCCCACCTTCCCCTAAGGCGAACCAAAGGGGTTAGCGGACTGCCTGCCCAGCTCTCGCCAGGACTAACGGTGCAGTTTAGAGTGATCTATCGCGTTCCGGAACTTATAAACGTGCGTAAACAAGTCAAAATGGCAAAATAACCCAAAATAAAAAAAAATGAAATCCGGAGTCGACCATGAATAGTAATCGACCCGTCAGAACCCAACCAAATAACAAGCAAACATTCACATCTTGAAATTTAGCATTTACAAGCCAAAGTGGCATACAAAAGTATTCAAAAGTGGATATATACATGGTTTGCCAAATCAAAAGAGAAAACGCCCCAAAAGTACATTTAGGGTTTCAATCAATGAGCTATACAACAGATATGTCCAACTAGCTCAATTCGGCAATCAACTATCAATTGCAGTCCCAAAGTATTTATTTTCCTGTAAGGAAAACAAAAGGAATAGAGTGAGCTAATTGCCCAGTGAGATAATACTACTCAAGCAACCAAGTTCATATAAGCATCAAGCTTTTCATTTCAATACATCAAAAGTAGACAAAGGCACACACTAATGGTGGTGATAAAAGGATACAGGCGGCTCTCAAGAGCCCTTTTCCTCGTTTGCATTCTTGATCGGATCTCATTGACTCTCCGTCAATGTTTACAAGTAACCAACCGTAGACTTCACTTTACTTCCATTCCTTCCACCTAACATCCCCCTACCGGGCCCGAACTCCAAACACTTGCACTGTGGTATTACTTGAGTATACCGGAATCGAGAGTCTCTCATACTACAAGATTCAATATAACATTTCCCCAAGGATCATTAATTGGCACGACCAAGCCCTCGCCGGCTCGATTCAATCAACTACCAATGGGGTTGAGCTCAATGATAACAATTGTAGTCGTTGGATACTCGTCCAATCGACACCAAGTCAAGTACTTTCATTTCATGTAACATTCCAATAACATGATAAACAATAAGTGAGAGCGAGAAAGTACGCTCTTACTTCAATCAATTAACATTCAACGCGTCAAGTTCAAGTATCAAAGCCATATAGTAACACACAAGTGAGTAGTACACTCACCAAGCTTGCAAATGGTGTTTCATGCACTTCCGTCAAAAGAACGTCGTGAACCACCGTCACGCCCTAAAACATGCAAACAAGTACAATGAGACTCGATAATGAGTCATAAACCAATGCCAAACACGACCCCAATAGGGTTCCATAAGCATATACAAGCATTAGGGGAAACCAGAAAATCCGGAAATGGCATTAGCTTTAGCCCTGAAAAAAAACAGTTTTTGACCTCATTTTACGGTAATGGCACCAAAGGCACTACAATTATCGG
>NW_020862791.1:0-9648 GCF_003713205.1 Coffea eugenioides | reverse complement strand
CCTGAAAATAGGAAATGGGAGCACATAAACGATGCAGATTTTGTATACAGGTGGCACGAACACAAAAGGGGTATGATGCAATTTGGGTACTAGTGGACCGATTAACTAAGACTGCACATTTTCTGCCAGTGAACATGAAATATCCTTTGGAGAAACTTGCTAAACTCTATATGGATGAGGTAGTGAGACTACATGAGGTAGCAGTGAGTATTGTATCAGATAGAGACCCCAGGTTTGTATCTCGATTTTGGCAGAAATTGCAAGAGACTCTAGGAACTAAGTTGAACTATAGTACAGCGTATCATCCACAAACTGATGGACAATCTGAGAGAACTATTCAAACTCTTGAGGATATGCTGACAGCCTGTATTGTGGATTTTGGAGGAGGTTGGAGTCAATACTTGACCTTGGTTGAATTCGCTTATAACAATAGTTATCATTCCTCTATTCAAATGGCCCCATATGAAGCCTTGTATGGACGACAATGTCGATCCCCAATCCATTGGGATGAAGTAGGAGAGAGAAAAATTATAGATCCGGCCACAATACCATGGGTTGAGGAAGCCTATGAAAGGGTAAAGGTGATCCGCCAGAGACTTCAAACAGCCCAAAGCCGTCAGAAAAGTTATGCCGATCATCGAAGGAAGGATTTGGAGTTTGAGATAGGAGATAAGGTGTTTCTTCGGATTACACCATTGAAAGGAAAGATTAGAACAGGAAAAGGGAAAAAGTTACAACCACGATATATAGGACCTTTCAATGTACTTCAGCGGATAGGAAAGGTGGCCTATCGACTTGAGCTACCAGCTGGTTTGTCTAGGATCCATGACGTTTTCCACGTTTCACTTCTTAAGAAATACCATCCGGATCCGACTCACATTTTGCCACCCGAAGATGTTGAACTTGACGAGTCCTTAACCTATGAAGAACGACCTATTCAAATATTAGATCGGAAGGTGAATGACCTGAGGACCAAGCAGATTCCTTTAGTAAAGGTTCTATGGAAGCATCATGAAGTGGAAGAAGCAACTTGGGAGCTAGAAAAGGACATGCGAGAAAAATATCTTGACCTGTTCACGACGAAAGGTATGAATTTCGAGGTCGAAATTCTTTTAAGGGGGAGAGAGTGTGAGGACTCGCAAATTTCTTATATTTTTTCTCAAAAATGCCTTTTATTTGGAAATTATTATTTATTAAAGCCCTACTACCCAAATCATTCCACAATGAGTGTAAATAAACCTAGAAAGTAGAGTTTCACTTTTGGTTTCAAGATTGGGGCAAAATTAGGGTTTTCACGATTTTTCGCCGGATGAATTTTCTGTACGGAGCAGGGATCAAATTTGGTGATTAAAAGTGACTTTTAAGTGAGAAATAATATGTGATTAGGAGCAATGATATAAGGTTAGTGAATGGGAAGTAAAAACCCTAGTACGTGTGTTTTTAAGAAAAACGGCGCGAACCGACGGATACCGCGCACTACCGATTGAACACACCACTTGACCACCACTTTCTTACCACATGAGCTCATTAATACTTGAGCAAAATATCTTCTTATTTTCCAGCTAGCTTGACCGAATTTTAAGGCTAAAAATAGCAAGGAAAAGAAAGAGAAAAATGAAAGGTGGTGGTGGCGACACTAAGGGTTTCTTGACCAAGAGATTAGTATTCCTTTTTAACCCCAATTTTTGCATCTTTCCTTCATTATTTCTGCTCCATAGCCGAGACAAGAGAGAGAGAGAAAGACAAAGAGAGTTCATCTTGTTCTTCTCCAAATCTTGAAAAGTTTCTTCTATTCGCGCAAATCTACTCCGATTAAGTTGTTATCTAGCACAAGGACTACCTACCGGTGTAATTTTCTTGAGGAACAAAGGCCTTAAACACTTGTTTCTAGTCTCCTTGGAAAGGTATACCTGCTAGAACCTTGACTCTCCGATTAAATTCGCGATTAGTTGCTAAATATGTCACATATGGTTGAATTCTTGATGTATGTGGTGAAATAGAGGCTTGGATCATGATTTTTGCATTTTTATTGGAATTTTTACAGCCTTCCTATGATTTTTCTAGTGCTTAAAAATTGGGGCTTTGATGTTTATAATCTGATATGGGAAGTTAAGGTAGTGAAGCAAGCTAAAAATAAGGAAATTAGCAAATGATTGCAAGAATCCCAGATTTCTGGAAATTCCCTAATTCAGTTCTACCCGGTTTTGGTACTCATATTTAAAGGCCAAATTAGGCTTGTTCTAAAACATGAAAGTTGTAGAGAATGGTATTTTATAGGTTCCTACAAAATTTTAGCTCAATCGGAGCAACGTAGCTTGTGAAAGATGAAAATACCCTCGCTGTTCTAGGTTACATTCCAGAGTTCCGCGTGGACAGTTTAGTCTATTTGGTTGTGTTTATTCACTATAATCCGTTGGGATTTAGCTATTTTCTAAAACATGAACGTTTTATTATTCTGTCTTATCTTTTAAACGCCTCCAAGAACACCTTAATCGGACCTTGGTAACCTGAGATATGACCATTCCAGTGCAGTGCGGTTAATTAGCCGACTAGTTGGATTTTGGTTCTGTAAATTGGGAATTTGACTAGGTTGCATTGGAAAATGGACTAAGTGATCTTCATGAAAATTGTATCCCTGTGTCTTAGCTTCAAAATGGTATAAGTTGCGCCTTAATCCGATAAGCGTAGCCTCGGATGTGTTATTTCCGCAACCACACGTCAAATCTGTCTTTTGCTAGGTTACATTTCCGCACTTGTTATTATTTTGATTTTTGTTCTTATGTTGTTATGAGCCTATGGAACGGCTATTTACTTGAATCTATGATATGTATGACTTTGGGATTGGCTGAGGAAAAATAATGAAGCCATAAATGGCTGAAAAATTTGGTAAACACACAGGGCATGCTGGCCAAATTTACGTTTGAGGACTAGAAACTATACTTCCAACTTGAGTAAAGGTTAAAAGTGATTATCACTTGAACTATCGAGGACCTTTGCTACCTTGTTTATCGAGCGTTATACGTTAGCACTTAGCCGAACTTGTACTTTTAGGAAAACGATATGAATCACTATGAAACCGTTTTACTTGCACTTTTGACTCAAAAGTCATCTCCAAGTAAACATGTTATCAAATTTTTCAGTTTGAAAAGCGAGCAACTATTTCACGACTATTTCTCAAGTGAATTTCAATTTCTTGATTCTTAATGAACGAAACGCTTAAGTTTCGAACCTTAGTTGATTTTCAAAGTTCTCAAGTTAAGTTTTATCGCAGATTTGGACTCCAAACCCGGAGTACCACCCAGACACGAGAACTAGAGGCACTATTTTGGTGAGTGCTTCCAAATATCTGATTGAACTCGATATTTGCCATTTATCTTTGATCAACGTGAATACGTGATATATATGTGATTCGATAGAGTAAGGTTGTACTTTATCGCACTTGCCCTATCCAAATTGTTCTTGTTTATCGACTTTGCTTGACTTGCTCTACATGCACATGAATTATATTATGCCTGGAATTCCAAAAACCCTGTGGCTAGTTAATCGAGTCGAGCCGGCAAGGGCCTGGTCGATTAGATAACAAATCCTGGGTCACTAGTAAGGTCGAGTGGAGTGTTATCTCCTTGGCAATTCGGTATACTCGAGTATTACCACCCGTGTTTCGTGTGGCGTGCGGGCCCGGAGAAGGGGGTTGATTGGTGGGCGGAGACTGGCGAGAAGTGGAGTTTTCTTTCTGGACTAGTTATTACTTGAAAGTTGACGGAGTGTCAACTACTATTCGATCAAGTTGGGATGGAGCCGAGCAATGAGCAACTGTATCCTTACTTGTGAACATGATCCACACATTTTTTGACTACTTGAAGTATTATCTCTTTACTTGAACTTGTTCGCTCGCTATTTCACTATTACATTGTTATTATCTTGTTTACTGGACAATTTGATATCTGGAATCTCGCTGAGCTTTGGCTCACCCTATTAGTTTTGTTTTCCTTACAGGGGTACGAGTGACGCGTGAGACGTGTAAAGACTAGCGTAGTCTAGTTATTTTGACTTTTGACTGGTACTCGCGCTATTCCTCGAATAGAATGTTTTGTTATGGGATTGTATATACTTTCAACCGTTTGGGTATATTGAGTCTTTGTACCTTGATTTGGTATCAATATGTATTATAAGTTTTAATTGCGATGTTATTTATGGTACATGGATGTATGCACGTGATTCGAGTGAGTGAGTCCTGGCGAGAGCTGGGCAGGCGACCCGTCGAACCCTCTGGTACGCCTTAGGGGGAGGTGGGTTCGTCACAGTACCTTCTTCATCTTTGTCAAGTTTAGTAGATGTGCACAAAGGTGTTCCAACAGGCTTTGAGTCCTCCATTCCGAATCTTTTCAGCAACTCTTTGGTGTATTTTGTTTGGTTTATAAACGTTCCATCTCGGGTTTGAACCACTTGGAGTCCAAGGAAGAAGTTTAATTCTCCCATCATGCTCATTTCAAATTCCTTTTGCATGATGTTGGAAAAATCCTTGCACAAGCTCTCATTAGTAGCACCAAATATGATATCATCCACATATATTTGCACAATCAAAAGATCTCGTGAGCTTTGTTTCGTGAAAGCGTAGTATCTACAATGCCTCTTTTAAAACCATTTTCAATCAAAAACCCACTCAAACGTTCATACCATGCTCTAGGAGCTTGTTTTAATCCGTATAAAGCTTTTGAGAGTTTAAAAACATGATCTAGATAAGATTCATTTTCAAAACCAGGAGGTTGGTCAACATAGACTTCTTGATCTATAAAGCCATTTAAGAAGGCACTTTTAACATCCATATGAAATAATTTAAAATTCTTGAAACATGCAAATGCTAGAAACATTCTAATGGACTCCAGCCTAGCTACGAGTGCAAAAGACTCATCAAAGTCTATTCCCTCTTCTTGGGTGTATCCCTTAGCCACTAGCCTGGCCTTATTTCTAACAACCTCCCCTTTATCATTCATTTTGTTCCTAAAAACCCACTTTGTGCCAATGATAGGATGGTTTTGTGGTCCAGCAACCAGGGTCCAAACTTTGTTTCTTTCAAATTGGATTAACTCTTCTTCCATAGCTAAAATCCAGTGCTCATCATTCAATGCATCAACAACATTTTTAGGTTCAAAATGTGATACTAAAGCAAGATTATCTACTAGGTGTCTAGTTCTGATCTTTTCAGATGGATCACCAATTATAAGCTCCCTGGGATGGTTCTGAACAAATTTCCAGGTTCTTGGAAGATCATTAGGAGTAATGGTATCTCTGTCATCCGTTTCTCCAGTTGGATTGTCCTGAGTATCAGCATCCTTTAAATCAGTTTCTGGTGAAGCAGTGCCATGATCATTGATTGCTAACTTCTTTAATTCTTCTTGAACACTTGTATCATCATCTTCACCACAACTCATGGAAATGTCACCATTAGATTCATCAAAAGTAATGTGTATTGCCTCCTCTATAACCAGTGTTCTATGATTATAAACTCTGAAGCCTCTTTTGTTTTCACAATAACCCAAGAAAATTCCCTCATCAGATTTCTTGTCAAACTTTCCAAGATGTTCCTTGATGTTCAAAATAAAACATTTACAGCCAAAGACTTTAAAGTAACCAACAACAGGCTTTTTGTCAAACATGAGCTCATAGGAAGTTTTGTTCAAGATTGGTCTTAAGAGAACTCTGTTCATGGTATAACAGGCTGTGTTTATGGCTTCAGCCCAAAAATACTTTGGTAAATTGCATTCACTAAGCATGGTTCTAGCAGCCTCTTGGAGAGTTCTATTTTTTCTTTCCACCACTCCATTTTGTTGGGGGACTCTAGCAATAGAGAATTCATGTGTAATGCCATTGTTATCACTAAAATCTGGAAAGCCACAAAAACGAAATTCAGAACCATTATCACTTCTAATTTTGATAATTTTCAAGTCAATCAAATTCTGAACTTTAGGAAACAGTGATACAAAGTTCTTGAAAGCATCATCTTTATGTGCAAGAAACATTACCCATGTATATCTGGAATAATCATCAACAACAACAAAACAGAATCTCTTACCACCAAGGCTTGTAGTTTGTGTAGGACCAAACAGATCAAGGTGTAAAAGTTCTAGTGGCTTTGAAGTGGAAAGACACTTCTTGGGTTTAAAAGATACCTTGACTTGTTTTCCAAATTGGCAAGCATCACATATCCGGTCCTTTTCAAATCTGATTTTTGGGAAACCTCTAACAAGATCCTTTTTAGAAATTTCTTTTAGCAAATCCATATTGAAGTGACAAAGCCTTCTATGCCACAACCATGGGTCCTCATTTGCAACTTTGAGACATTTGAGATAGGAGGAATCAATTTTTTCAGGAACAACTACATAGATATCATCAACTCTTTTTCCTTTGAAAATAATGTTGAACTTTGAGTCAAATATGAGACATTCAAGCTTCTTGAATAATACCAGCAGATTCCTATCACACAGTTGCCTAACACTTAATAAATTGTAGCTCAGATTGTCTACAAGAAGAACATTGTGGATAAAGGTTTGACCATTCTTACCAACATCACCAATACCAACAGTTTTGGCTTTGTTATCATCTCCAAACATTACCTTTCCACTTGCTTTTGGCTTGAGTTTAATGAATTGAGATGCATCACCAGTCATATGTCTTGAACATCCACTATCGATGAACCATTTTGATTCTTTAGCAATGTTATCCAGGTTCACCTCATCATCACCAATGGCCATGAAAGCCACTTGAGCAGATTCCTCTTCTTCCTCAACTTCACCTTTTGAGTTGCAATCATTCCAGGTGATCTGGAAATTGTTGAACTTTGGTTTTCGTTCAACCTTGTTCTCCTTCTTTTTCTTCATTAGACACTCATTTGCATAGTGTCCTGGTTGACCACATTCGAAACACTTATCAGTCTGCTTCTTGTTGAACTCCAGTTTCCCTTTGTTTCTGAAGTCATTAGACTGATTTGGGAAGGAATTGTTGGATCCACCTTTCCTGAATCTTCTCTTGTTAAGTATTCTTTTGAAGCCTCATATGATGAGTGCAATATCACTGTCATTACCTTCCAAATCATTTCCATCCTGTGAGGTTGTTTCATCTTCGTCTTGTGATGCTTCCAGAGCAATACTCTTTCTTACTTTGGTGTCTTCTTCATCCTGTATCTTAGATTTAAGTTTAAGTTCGTAAGAGGTTAGAGAGTTAATCAGAGATTCAATGGATAAAGTATTCAGATCCTTGGCTTCCTCAATGGCGGCCACTTTGCTCTCCCAGTCCTTTGATAGAGCATTCAGAATTTTCCTGTTCTTTTCACCTAGAGAGTATTCCTTCTCAAGCACCTCTAAATCTTTGATCAGATCATTAAATCTGCAATACATTTTGTCAATGTTTTCATGAGGTTCCATCTTAAAAGATTTATACTTAGTGACCAGAATGGATTTCTTTTGCTCTCTCACATTCTCGCTTCCCTCATGGATCTCTCTAAGTTTATCCCAAATTTCTTTTGCAGATCTGCAGCCTTTGACTCTAATGGACTCATTTGAGTCTAATGCACTGTATAGAACATTCATAGCCTTGACATTTAGAGTGAGATGAGTTCTATCTTCAGTAGTCAACTCACTTCTTGTTTTTTGTCTTGGCCTATGAGTAATTTCATCAACAATAGTCGCGTCATATGGACCTTCACTAACAATAAACCACAATTCAATATCAATGGATTGTTGGAATATAATCATCCTTTCCTTCCAACTCACATAGTTTGACCCATTGAACATTGGAGGTCTAGTGACAGATTGTCCCTCAAAGAACATGGCATTGTTGGTTGTCATATTTACTCCCAAGCCGATTGAGCTTAATCTCTAGGAGACCAAGCTCTGATACCAATTGTAAGGATCGAAGACAACCTAAGAGGGGGGTGAATTAGGTTTTCTAAAACCAGCTAAGATATAGGTCACCTTTTTTCAAGCCTGCCCTCCTTTTCTCGAAGACCACTCAATGGATCAGATTACAAGAAAGCACAGTTGTTCGTGAGATGAAAAGATGAACAGTTTATATAGTAAAGATGTAAACGAAAGTAAAGAAACAAACCAGGCTTCAAACTCAACTTGAGTTTGAACAATACTTTATATAACAAGCTACTTCAAGTTGAACAAACTTGCAACCAATTTCTGTGTACAATGGAAGGATCACTTCCTTCTTGCCCCAAACCACACTTGGTCAAGCAAGGACGTTTTACAAACACTCTGATAACCCTCACAAAGCTACACTATTGAAGAAGCTGTGTCACACTTGAAAAGCTACAAGAAAATTGCACAAGCTGAGAATACAAATAATCCCTTTTTGAGTATTCAACCACTTGAATCACAACCTATTTGATGTAGACTGGATGTGCAAAGTTACTCTGAGGTGGTTGACTTTTTTCCTTTTATAGGAGACCAAGAAATTCTTCAATTAATGCTGTCAACGGATAGAAGGCAACTGAAGAGTCAACTAGCCATTGGTGCTGTCGGACGTCCGATATTCAGTTTTTATGCGTCCGAATGAGGTCAATGAATTTGAGAAATCTTCTTGAACATCTTAGGACGTCTGATCCCCTATTACCATGCGTCCGAGGCTAAGATGCAGATTTGGAGGTTCCTTTTCAATTCCTTCGGACGGCCGATGCGTCCAATGTGTTGCGTCCGAAGTACAACAACGCTTGTCGGACGTCCGATGCTCAGGTGTTGAGCATCCGATCGTGATCAGTAATCGTAGAAGCCCTGGCTTGTCTTCTTCGGACGTCCGAGTCTGAGTTCTTCATACGTCCGAAGTTACTCAATGGATGTCGGACGTCCGATACTCTCCTTTTGTGCGTCCGACATCTTCCTCAACACTTTTCACCTTTTTTGATCTTCTTTTTGCTCTAAGTCCACAGACCTGTTTAGTGTCATTTCTGAAAAGGGTCTCTACAAAAAGTATTAGTAACATCCGTTTGTTTTGTAATCATCAAAAGATATGAATTGAGATACACAGAGTATACCGGAATCAAGAGTCTCAATACCCAAAGATTCCCAGAATAGACTATCGTGGTTCGTTATCTAATCGACCAGGCCCTTGCCGACCCGACTCGAGTAACTAACCACAGGTGTTGAGTTCAAAGGTCACAGAAAGGTCATTGGATACCAACCTCCAAACGACGTCCAAACAGACTCAGATATAGATAACAGATTATACACAGTAAATAGGCATACTGACAGACAGTAAATAGGCATACAGACAGACAAGAGAACGAGTGTGATAAAGTACATGTGACAGCCCCACCTCCCCCTAAGGGGAACCAGAGGGTTCGGCGGACCGCCTGCCCAGCTCTCGCCGGGACTCAGTCGTTCACTTCAGTCCTCAATTAAAATCGAAATAAAACGCAGGAATAAATATAACGACAATCCAAAACTTAACGCAAAACTTATATACATTGCTATCTCAAAAGGAAGTACAACCATCAAATGTACAAAGGTTCTCACTTCACCATACAACCAGCCCGTGCCAAGCACTAGGGCGAGAACCATTACAAAACCAAAGAAACCAATCTAGGCTAGACTCTACCAAGCTCTCGTCCTTGCTCGCCGTCCCCTGTTAAGGAAAACAAAACTAAAG
>NW_020862790.1:0-24757 GCF_003713205.1 Coffea eugenioides | reverse complement strand
TTGATTTTTTTTGATTTTTTGAAAGAATCTTTTTCAAAAATAATTTGCCCCCAGTGTAGGGCCCCTTTTCCTTTTTTTCTTCTCTTTCTTCGGCATCGGCCTTCCATATCACCGGATGCTCCTTCGTTGATTTCAACTATGAATACCTGCACAGGGGGCTTACATGCACTCAAATTTTCAAGAAAAAGGCAGCGTGATTGATTTGAAAGTCTTGCTTGAGTCTTTGACGAAATCCTCAAATGGACTATAAAAAGTTTGCCCCAGTGTGGGCTTATTTTGTGAAATCTTGCAAATAAAAATTTTGCCCCAGTATGGGCCCATTTGATTGCAAAAAAAATTGGGTTGGACGCCTTTCCATTTGCTTGAACAAATTAAGAAACTGAACGTCTTGCTTAAAACCACACAGAAAATTTCATGATGAATTCCTCAAAATAATGCCAAATTACAAGAGATTTCTTCTTTACCTTAGCATCAAAACTTTGGGTAATGGGCGTTATTTCTGATTTGGCAATGGGAGATCAAGATTTGCCTTATTCATGTGCTCAGATGGTATGTAATCCCTTCAATACCACATCTTAGTGAAAGCAAAGAGTTTGTCACCCTATTTCTTAAGAAAACTTAGTCAACGTATAAGGTTCATGGGCTTGCAAAATTTTGGGTAGAAATGATAGCTAAACATGTGAAATCTGGTTATACCCTTATGATCATGAGTGATCAATGGATTTTTATGAGCATAATTCTCACTTTGGATTGTCATGAAGAAATAAGTCAACAATGGACTTTATTAGCTTGTAATGCGGTTTGAAAACGATAGTTAAAAGATAAATCTTTCAAGGACATTGCACCAAAGATCGCATTTTCCTCAAAAATTTCCCTCATTTTGGATTTCAAGATTTTGGATTTTGACTTTTCCCTCATCATTCACCAGGGACTTTCAGCATCAAATCTTTTTGCATTTTTCTTTTGCATTCGCTCGCTTTTTCCCCTTTTTTTTTTTTTTTTTTTCAAAATTGCCCTCGCGGTTTTCATATGAAGCAGTGTCAACCTCACATCTGATCAATTCAGAAATACAGCTAAAAGTTTCCGGACATCAGAAATTTTCTTCAGGGCCATTGCAAAGAACAGAAGTCAGGGCTTTCGGCTTTTGTAATGGGGTCAGGTGGGGTGCTTAGAAAAGTTAAGGCTTGAAAGCGGATTTCAAAAGCTGTTTTAAGTAATCTGAGACTGCATTGTTGTGCCAACCCTACTTTAGGGTTAAATCAGAATTTGCCCCAATTTATACTCACTTGAGGCTTTTTCTCTTTCATTTTCTTTCTTTTTTGATTTTTCGGCCTTCGGCCATTCTTTGAAATTTGCCCCAGTTTATTTTTTGAACTGAGGTTCTCTTTTCTTCTTTTGTTTTTGATTTTGTTGCTTTTCACTTTTTCACTTCTTGAAAATTTTCTTTTCCAACTCAAACTTGCCCCTAGTGTGGGGTTTGCGATTCTCAGGGGTTGCCAAATGAAATATTTTACTCTGAAGGCTCAAAGGGGATAACTAGGGATAGAACGTTTGATTGGAAAAAAAGAGGGCCTGACTTGTATTCCGTTCCTTACATTGACTCTGAAAGGAAACTTTCATTAATGCGAAATTTTTGGCATGTATCTGAATTAACTGACTGAGGAAGACCCTTGCTCATTCATATCTATGAAACATAAGCGATCCACGCGGACAAATCTCTTCCTTTTCTTTTTTTCAAAAATTGAAACCCAGATAGATTCAAATTTCTCCAGTTTGTGATTCCCTCTTTTCTTTTCTTTTAGCATTTTTGCTTTTCTCTTTTCTCTTTTTCTCTTTTCTTCTCTTCCCCAATGTGGGGTGCGATCATAGATGCTTTGAAAAGAACCTCCAATTTTGGCTCAAATGAGGATGCAAGGGATAAATAGTGTTTGGATGGTAGAAGCGATGGCCAAAGTATCATTCTTACACTTCATGACAATCAAAGTAATGCAATGCTCATTGAGAACCCATTCCCTTTTGAAAGTTTTCCAATGTAGAGTAGAGATCATTAAGGCCTTTATTTGAAACGAAATTATCCTTTCAAAGGCTCAAATGGGAGAGCAAATGATAAAATGTGTATAGGTAGAGAAACGAATGCTCAAAGTATCATTCCAAATTTTCAAAACAAACAAGAATAATGCACATTTTTGCTTTCACTTAGATGCGAATTGAATATAATTATACACAGTGGACATTTCTCAAACAAAGATTGCCCCAACTTGTAACTATCAATCAATGTGACTGATTTTATTTTGGGGTTGAATGAAATGGGCAAAATATGAATTGTACAGTGAATTGTTCAGTGAAGGAGAAAATGTATCCCATGAGGCCTTTGGAGTGACCATTCACTTTTTTTTCTGAGCACTCTTATTGTATAGGTCGGATCACCAATCTAGTGTATATGAGGATTTTAAAGAGTATACACTTGCAAAATTCAGGCTATAGGTTGAAAAAATCTCAATTTGGTCTTATTTCTCAAAATTCATCATGAAATCTCCAATGAGTAAGAATAAAGAATGAAATGTACATAAATATATACAAAACAATGATTGTCCAAAAATTTTATTGCTGAAAAAGTTTGAAACAAAAATTCTCATTTAATTATGATACAAATGAGAAAAGAGAAACTTGTAAAGAGCTCCACATATACACTTTTTGTCTCCTTTTCTTTTAACACAAAAATATATTAACAAGTCAATTATACAAAATTTTCCTTGAAAACAATTATGAAATCTCTTAGAAGCTCTTAGCCTAGAGCTTTCAGATGGATCTTTCAGGTTTCCATTATTGGATCTGCCCAAGAATCAAATAATACTTTCCAAACTTTATCGGATCAAAAAAATTGTTATCCAATATAGGGAAATATTTTCATCTTATTGAAACCCTTTTTTATGAATGCAGGGGAGGGGGGAAACAAAAGAAAAATACCCGAGTTAGTAAACAAGAATATAAAATCGGTATGCATGTCCTATGGGAGAACCCTTTTATGCCAAGGGTAGGCCTAGCATGAAAATGCAATCCTCTAGGGTAGGCACTATACCATACCTGACGGATCTGATCAACTCATTGAGTGAAAAATAATTTTGAAAAATTTGGTCAATTGGAGTGACGAGAGACACTTTGTCAAAATGAGGTCAACGTCCGAATGGATTGATCACTTTTGATCGATACAAGAATTTGCAAAAACGCACGGGTTTGACCTTGACGAACTTCCTATCGAAGAGATTGGAACTTTTCCCAGTGAAGCACGGGTCAAAACTCCAACTAATCAAATGGCTGGATGCAATGGATGCTTTTCTCAAAATCGACTAGGTTTTCCATTTTGAAATTCGACATTGACATCCTAATTGGTCAAATGAAATTGACAATTTATTAAAAATCGACCGGATTACCCTAAAAAGGGAAACATGTCAAATGAATTGAATGAAATTTAATTTATCCAAAATTAATCAGATCACCCTAAAAAAGGGTAAATTGATCAAATAGATCGAACGAAACTTGATTTATTCAAAATCGGCTCGGTTGCCTTAAAAATGGGTAAATTGGCCAAATGAATGATTTATTCAAAAATCGGCCGAATGACCCTAAAAAGGGTAAATCGGTCAAATGAATTGACGATTTATTCAAAATCGATCGGATGACCCTAAAAAGGGTAAATTGGTCAAATGAATTGACGATTTATTCAAAATCGATCGGATGACCCTAAAAGGGTAAATTGGTCAAATGAATTGACGATTTATTCAAAATCGACCAGGTGACCCTAAAAAGGGTAAATTGGTCAAATGAATTGATGATTTATTGAATGAATTGGCAAAATGGATTGGTTGAATTGTCCGGCCATTGGTTATTTCAAAATTATTAAGGTGCATTAGTCTATGACCTTCTAAAAATCAAATTTTGGCCTCAATTTATTTATCGTCTCAACAGGAGGAATCATTTGTGATTTTCTTCAAATTAATGTCCTTCACGCAAGGGATTTTTACCAATTTTGATAAAATGGCCAAAAAGTGATTATTAGATGCTCATATTCCAAATATCACTCTATGAAAATAATCGGATCCTACCCTACCTTGTGCACTACCCCTTTGAATGGTACAAAAATGTAAACGTGCAAGTCTCACTGGATTAAGTATCCGAGACACAAGGTGGCTTAGTACTAAACACGGGATTCCCTATGTGGCATTCCCTTTCTATGGTTTATGCATGATGCCAGTTTATTAAAGCGATATAAACATGTGACAAATATGGCCTAAAGGATATAAATAATGCAATGGGGGGAAAAGGTCTAAAATGAATTGTATTTATTAAGTATAATGACTGAAATTTAAACATGTAAGTTATCTAGTGGGTAGGTCACTAAAAGAGTGCCAAAAGGGCCTCTTATTGCTAAGGCATATGAATGCAAGCCAAGAAAACAAAAGAATGGTCAGTGCAATTGATAATACACATAACACATTGGGAGCAATTAAGAAAAGAAATACAATAAAACAGGTAAAAGGGGTGGAACCCCTTCCCTCGTGCCTAATGTGCTTAAAAGAAGGTGAGGCCGACTCTAGCCTAGGAAAATGCTAACATGGATGCATGAGGTTGGGGTTCACTAATGCCTAGACTCGATAAAGCTTCGGCTCCCAAGCCTTCAGACCTAAAGGCGAAGGGTCATCACTCCCAGGGCCTTTGGTCGGTGGCTCGAGTGATCCCTTAGGTAGCGCTATGGGCGCAGAGCACACCATCCGCCTACCCAAGGCAATCGGTCCTAGTCCTACAAGGCGGTGTGGGATGGCGCCCACGAAAATAAAATAAAATGGGATAACAGTAAGTAAACGTGCACATATGAAGTGTTCCCTATTTTGAGGGAAAGGGTTGAGAACCACGCGAGGCTCTAAGGTGACACACACCCCCCCCAAATGCAATGCAAGCGCGAGATAAACAAGTAAACATACATCCAATCAACCAATCACATGTACGTGAGTGAGGGAATAGTTGGATACGCGCGCGAGGCAAAAGGCCCTAAAAATGGAAAATGCAACCCTAATATCCAAATGCTATGCATAAAAAGGGTAGAAAAAGGAAACGAATGGCTAAGTCAAATGCTTGGACCCACTTAGGAAGTCCCCAGTGGAGTCGCCAACTGTCGCGCCCCACTTTTTGACGGATGTGTGGAAGTGTGGTGTGGTGAGTGTGTATGAAATGTGAACGTGTGAAAGTGAAAACAATGAAAGGCCATGGGACTTAGGAATGCGACGATTTGGCCAAGTGAAGTTCGAAAAAGGGTTTTTAATAAAAATGGAGTCGCCACTTGGTATAGAGTTAGGGTGTACCAAGTCACCCAAAAATGATTTTTGTTTTTGAATAAAAAAAGTAAATAAACCCTTTTAGAGAACTTTGGGTCTACGTAACCAAAAGAGGGATCGGGGGTCACATTTGACGAAGGGGAAGGCAAGGATAAAAATCCAAGGCACCCCTTCGACCTAGCCAAGGCTAGTTGCGTGACTTAAACCAATTTTTCCTAATTTTCCTACCCAAGGTATGTATCGCGTGTTGGATATGTCTATATGAATGCAAAACCTAGACCTAGGGGGACATAGGGAAAATTTCTCTTCAAAGGTTGAGTGGTGCCAATCACATTAATTGTGAAGCCCAATAATGATCCTTTGGAGAGGTCACATGTAATCCTAAATGACGTAAAAATGAGTGGAATGCATGCCATGTGAAAGTGTGAGTTTGTGTGAAGTGAGAAAAATGATAAAAGTAATAAGATATAAGTGGAGGTGTGCAAATGTCTTTGAATGCAAATATATACTCCAAGTGCAAGTGGGCAAAAATGCATGTATGCAATTTAAAGAAAAGTGCGAAAGTGTCGGTGTGCAAATGAAGATGAAAGTACTCGTGTGCGAGTGAAGATAAAAGTGTTCGTGTGCAAGTGAAGATAAAAAAGTGTTCGTGTGGAAGTGAAAAAAGTGTTCGTGTGCAAGTGAAAGTGATAGAAAGGTGCATGTGTGCAAATGAGACAAAAGTGAAAGTGTGATGATAGAGTGGATTGAGAATGCATGAGCCTAGGGAATTCATGCATATTGGGTACGGGGAGACCTAAGTCGTGACTCAATTTACCCTTTTATAGAGAGGATACAAGCGTGCTAAGGCTTTAGAAAAAGCCACACTCGTCTATATCCCATATTTAAGGGGACTCTCAGGCAAATGTACACTATACTAGTATGAGGTGCAAAAGCCTAAAGTGAGGGGAAAGGGGAATCGAGGAGCATGCCAGATGATAAAACTAAGGAAAAATGCATGATATGTAGTGAGCAGGCAAATAATGCATTAATGGCAAAACAAAGAAAAAATCCTATTGGGTCTAGCATTGGACTAGCCCTTTCTATGAATTTCTAATGAAATAATGAGCCACAACTAGCATTGGACTAGTGTGGTGACGTACATTCATCCATCACATTCATTCATGCTATAGAAAGCAAGTAGACATGCCAAACACTTAAAAACACATAGCACATAACATTTAGCATGCTCGACTAGATGCAAGAGCCTAATAAAACGAGTAACACTTAACACGTAGGCATGCAACCAAGCTAATGAACCTATTACATTCACTAACTAAAACAAAAGGGGGAGGGGAAATGGACCAAATTGCTCGCCAAGCCCTATCTATTACAAGCCAAGAGGTGTACACATACCCCATAATAAAACTTAAATAAAAGTAAAAAGTAAGTAAATGCCAAGCCCTATCTATTACAAGCCAAGAGGTGTACACATACCCCATAATGAATAGCTTAAATAAACGGCAAAAGCAAATGAAATAAATGAAAGTAATTAAAGAAAGGCAAGGAAAGCAACGTAGACATGCAATTCACACTTAGCACGTTGGATCACATAGGAGAAACGAAAATCAAAGAGATAGAGGTTACCTCCCTTGCAATTGGGCCCCAATGAAGTGAAATCACTTATTTATCCTCCAAAATAAAAGAAATGGTCAAGGTACCAATTTATTTGGCAAAATTAAAGGAAATAGGCAATCACAAGCTCACTTGATCGTAAAATCCCTAAAGTCATGACTTAAACGCAATTGAAACAAAGCATGGTAGTTAATTGAAGCAAACAAGCAACGAAGTTGCACAAATTAAAATTACCAAGGACCAATTTGATGAAATTCTTTAATTGATTGGGCCATAGTGGCATAAGGGAAAACTTGGAGGGTCAAAATGCAAAAACTCAGAATTTTTCCATGCATGCATACGTTAGAAAAACTGAAACTTTCTTTACTTCTGCAAAATCCTGCTGCAATCCTTTGCAGCTTCAAACCATGCGTATTTCATTCCAGAAAAATGCACAAAGTTCATTTGTTTGCCAACCCAACTCATAGGAATCCCAAATCATCAACTTTAGGCCATAATCATCTATCATTAGTGATCTCAACAGAGTATCCAAGCAAGAGAACAAAGAAAGAAACAACAGAGATTCTCAACCCCTGCTCAACACAATCGAACCAGAACGTTCAAAACATATTAAAAACCGGACCACAAAGCAACCAAATATATTAGACATCTGTACAAGAAACTCAAGGCAACATCATACAACCCATGAAGATGCTTGCTGCAACTTAAACTTGCTGCCATTTCCCAGGTTTGGTTCATTACCATGGCAGAAAATGCAATCCATGAAGGAAAGGAAAGAAAAAACAGATTTCAGCAAAAATTGTTTCAGGAATTTTCTTTTCCTTTCGCCTCATTCTCGTGCAATTTCTTATGCATTTTCAACAAATTCATGCAAGCAACAAAGAAAACCTGTTTCTGCAACATTCTCTGTTGTTCTCCATTAACCGAAACCCAACTCAAGCTTAAAGCTTACTTCCGAAAAACAGATTTTAAATCCCCATACACAACTTAACTTTAAACTAAGCAGCAAAACACATCATTACCACCATCCAAACTTTGCAGAAAACTTAGAGAAATCTCATATAAAGTTCTGGAAAAAAAACACTCAAACATTTGAAGAAACAAAAATGCTGCAACTTTCCAGGTATGGCCAACTACACTTCAACAAGACTTGATAACACCAAAATGCATGATTCATATCACCTTAATGTCAAAGCTAATGACTTCTCTAAATGTAGCTTTAAACGGATATTATTCACGACATCATAGTCAGGCAGCGAACAAAATCAAGCAGGTCAAACCAGCCGCAACTTGACAAACAAAGAAAGGAAAATCAATTGCAATGAAACCGAAAGTTTGAAGCTTGCTGCAGCCAAATCTAAGTTTAACCTTGGAAATCTAACAACCGTGTGCCTTGCCTAACATGAAGGCTCTAGGGACAAAGGCCAGAGGCCATACTTATAAGAATATATCAACATCAGCCACAATAAATGATACACGAACCGTAAAGCAAGGACTCACCTCCATGAATACACAAACCAGAAACTATGAATCCCTTCGATTCCAGCAAATGCTTAGTCGCGAGATACACCCAAGGAAATGGTGAAAATGGTGAGAAAACCTCTGACCAGCAACTTGAAGCTCCTTTTTCCAGCCACCAACTTCCACTCCTCTTCTTCGAAACCCAAACCCTTGGATCTCCTGGTTTCTCTTCAAGCTCAGTCGCCACTCCAGAAAAAATCCCCCTCGTATGCTCTCCTCTTTGCTTCGCTTCCTTAGCCGCTGTTTCTTTCCTTTTTGTTTTCTTTTGCTCAACAGCCGCCGTTCTCTCTTGCTCACTCTCTATCTCCCAAGACTCCAGCCGTCGTAAAAACTCTCTCTCTGACCTCAGCCCCTACTCCCTTTTCTTTTTTTCCTCTTTCTGGTCTTTTCTTCCCGTTTGCAGCCGTTATCCTCTCTCGTTTTGTTTTGCCTTTTAAACCTCTCTCCCCTTTGCGGCTGCTCTTACCTTTGCTATTTATATCCATCTATCAACCCTAAAACCCTCAAACATCTTTCCTATATTTGCAGCCAAGGGCTGCCCGAACATTTCTTTGCAAGCTGCGAGAAACGCAGCTTGCTGCCGCGTATCACTTTTTTTTTTTTTTTAACACTTAAAATTTAAGTAATAAAATTAAGCAATAAACAAAAGATAATTAAGTAAAACAAAAATATAAACAACAAGATGATTAAGTAAAAATATCAAACAAAAACAAACGAACGAAGTTGCAATTTTTCTTTTTCCCATTTTTCATTTTTATTTTTCCTTTTTTTCCTTTCAATAATGAAATTAAATCCTAAACAACTAAAACATATTTTTTTGGAACACTTTTCTTTTTCCTTTGAGAAATTCTAGCTACAATGGATAAAATAACTAAAACTAAAAGTAAATACAAATAAAAATAGAACAAATAAAAACGAATAGTAAATAAATAAATAAATAATAAAACACCAAAATTTTGGTGTCTACAATCCAAACAGGAAGCAAATCTTAGGAAGATTTCATGTAAAATTCTGGAAAAACATGCAAAACATTGGAAGAATCGAAAACTGCTGCAACTATTTCATCAACACGGACAGGCTGCTGGGAATTTTCCTACACCTCTCTTTGCTACTCTCTGCAATCTGCTGTGCTTTGTTACCAACCCACAACACATCAACTTCGAATCAACAAAACACAAGATACAAACACCCTACTTATCAGGCAAACCAAACTACTCCACCTTTAACGCAGAATCAAAGCAGAAAAACTGGGATGATAGCTATCGGGGATACTAGAAATAAAAGCAAAAGAAAGAAACAAAAGTGCAGCAAGCAGTCTGTAACTTTACAGCTTATTAACAACCCAAAAAGCTTTGCTTTAGACTCCAGAAAACATGATAAAACACTGGATTGAACAAGCAAACAAATAACCCATTCAAAGCTCATTCCCAGCAGATTCAAAGGTGCCACTGAAACAGGAAAACGCAGCAGAGACCGAAAGAAAGAATCTTGCGCTAGCCATGTACATAGGAAACCAGTCAAACAACAAACAAGTCTCGAACTCCAAACAACCCAAGAGCTGAAGCAACCAAGAAAAATAACTTTATGTTCGTTCAACGGATTTTCAACAAAACATCCAACCCATTGGGCTGCCGTAGCAGTAAAACAGCGAAGTATATTTATGAACAGAATGTAGCAAAAATCTTTGGCAGATTCGATGAAGATCTGGGTATGTGCGGGAAGTAAAGGACGAAAAGAAATCACCTTTGGTGTCTTTCGGAATCTACTGAACGAAGAACGGCTGACAAGAGTGCATTCGGATGAAGCTTTGCGGGCGGTCATGGCAGATTCCGACGACGTGATGGCGGCAGCGATTCCTTTCCTCCTCTGCTTTTCATTTCCGCCAAACCTTCGTAGTTTCCATTGCTTTTCCTTCTTGTTTTGCAGCTCACGGTCTCCCCTCTTGCTCTCTTTTCTGCTCAGCCGAGAGCTCTCTCTCTCTTGGTACCGTAGCTTCTTCTTCCTTTAATTTTCTTCCTTTTCGCTCTTGTTTTCCCATGAAACTCCCTCTCAGTTTTTTCCTTTTGTTTCTTGCCGTCCCTTCTACCACTCTCCTTCTTAGCCGCGGTCTCCTCTCTCTATGTCCCCAGATTTCTAGCCGTCAACCTCTCTTTCAAGACCTAGCCATCATCCCCTGCCGTACCAATCTCCTTATCTCCTCAGCCCTTTTCCTTTCGTTGCCTTTTCTGAAAACCTAGCCGTCCTACCGTCCTCTCCTTGTTTTTTCTTTTTGCCGTCCCAAAACTCTTGCTCTCAGCCGTCCCCTCTCCGAAACTCTCTCTAGCCTTCAAACTCTCCCCCCTGTCCAGCTGCGGCTGTTTCTCTTTTATAGGAGTTGGTGGCCCCAAAACCCTCACCTCAAAGGTGAGGATTAAGGGTGGGTTTCCACCAAAACTTGAGCCATCCGATTGAACTCTTGCATGAAACGGTTTCTCCTTTTTTTTCTTTTTTTTTTCTCTTCAGAACCTCTTAATCAGCCCAAAACCCGCTCACGGGTTCCCTTTTTTTTTTGGCAAAAATCTATGCTAAAAAGTCTTATAATAAAAAACAAAAAACAAATAGCTAAAAGAGTAAAAATGAATACAAAATAAAAATGATAAATAATAATAATCTAAAAAAACTAAAGTGCTATACAAATTCTAAAAGTCTAAGAACTAGAAATCATGGAATTAAGAGAACTATTACTAAAAATAAAAATAAAATTAGGCTAAAAATTATCTTTTAAAATTTGGTGTCTACAGTTTGCCCCTCTTTGTGAGGACCCGTAATTTTCTTAATTTCTAGGTTTTAATTTCTTTTAATTATACGTTTTTCCACCTTTTCTTTATTCGAAAAATTGTGCAAATAAATTTTATGAGTAAATATAGCTTTTAAATGATTTTTCTAGTATCGGTTAGTTTTTGAGAAACTAAGAGTATATAATGGACGTGGGACCCACTAGTGCGAAAAGTTCGGGAAAATTCGGCCAATTAGGTTAAATTCCGGATACTGTGTGAAATTTATCGGGTGTTAAGAGATAAGTAGAGGATGTGAAGTGATTGATGTGAGAGGAAAAAGAAAAGATAGGATTGCATTAATGGAGGTGACAAGTGTCACCATTGTATTGGAAATAGCTTATGATTTACTATTCATTTTCTTGACTTTTGACCAATTGCTTAAATATCTCAAAAAAAATCACAAAAAATTCATTCTTGTCTTCAACCTCTTGGCCGATTCTCTCTCTAGCAAAGAAGGAAGAAAAACCTCTTCAAAGTTTGGCAATTATCTAGCTCAAATCCTCCAAAACACTTGCTTGATCTAGTTTATACTCCATAAAATTCCTCCATTTGGTGCTAGTGAGTGATTTGGTGAAGTTTTTTGGAAAAGCTAAGGTGTCCTACAACTCTCCCTCTCTTGTTTACTAGGTGAGTGGTATATGAACTTTCCCCTACACTTAATGAAGCTAGAGTTGTGCTTAGTGGAAGCTAAAGTGTTCAATTTTGTGATTTAATTCTTGTTTTTGGATGAAATGGTGAAGTTTACAATTTATTGGTGATTTTTCTGGTTTAATATGATCATGATGTTGTGGCCTTGTATGATGATTGGCAATGGCCTATAATGACTCTAGTAGGTGTGAATTATTGATAATTGCAACCAATTTTGGGTTTGGAAGGAATTTGAGGAAGTTAGGGTTTCATAACCCCCTTTTCTGTCCGGTTTTGTATCATATGGTTATAGGCCGAATTGGCCTTTGCTTAAAACATGAAAGTTGTAGGTAGTGATGTGTTTGAGGTGCCTGTAAAATTTCTGGTCATTTGGAGTAGTGTAGAGTGAGATATGTCGATTTTACTGTTGCTGTTCTGGGTTGATCAGAATGTGCGAACTGCTTCTGAAATGGGTTGTTTTGGCTGGGATTGTTTTGGATTTTGTTGTTGGTGTCTTCTGATGAAATGTATCTTGATCTCCTAGCTATCATATGCCTTTGGAATTTCTGCATTTGGACCTGTATAGACTGAGTTGTACTGATTACAGCATAGTGTGATTTGTAAACCTGTAATTACGGTTCTGGTTTGGTATTCTGCATATTTGACCTAGTTGTGCTAGGATTTGGACTGAGTGGCCTTCTACATTGTTGTAGCCCTGTCTTTTAGGTTCGAGATGGTGGGTCATACACCCTCATCCGATAAGCGTAGTACAATTTGTGCCATTACCGCATAATGAAGGTAAAACTGTTTTTGTTGTTATGGCCAAGATGGCTACATTTCCTGATTTTCTGGCTTGCTATAATGCTTATATATGCATATGAAACCTTATTGGGGTTGTGGTTGGCATGGCTTTATGACGCGTTATCGAGTCTCATTGTACTTGTTTGTGTGTTTTAAGGCTTACTTTTATTCCGGTCATTTCCTAGTTAACTTTTACTTTGGGCCTAGTGAATGGCTTTTGGAAATGAGGTGAATTTTGTGTGAGATGTTGGGACTGATTCGAGGGAATAATGAAGCCTTAATGGCTGGAAAAGTAAGAAATTTAGGGGAAGTGCTGCCCGATTTTCTAGGCCGTTTGGTTCTTTTAAGTTGGATTTGCCTTTTGGTAGAAATAAAAGGGCTTTTGGGTTATTGAACCTAGGTCTTTATGCTATCTTTTTGTTCCCAAAAATCATGTTGTGTACCCTTGCATTAGTAATTATTTGGCGAGGCATACGACTGGTAGTCGAGCCTCATGTGCATTGTGTTTACTCGATTACGGATGTGAAACCTTCAATTGGTTTATTTTGGTTATTTTAGGGTTTCTTGGCGATTAAGGCCAATCTGAAGTAAAAACTTTTGAAGTTGAGCCGATGAGTGTACCACTCCCCTCCATTGCTGTCTAACTTGATTTCTGCTCTGCAATGTGTTAAATTTGTTTGAGACGAGGGTGTACTTTATCACACTCGTTCTTCTATCTGTTCATATGCCAATTTTGAGTGCCTATCTGAATCTGCCGTCTGAATCTGCTATCTGAATCTGCTATTTTGTTATCTGAATCTGTTATCTGTGTCTGCATCTGTTCGGATTTCTATGACCTATGAGCTCAATCCTGTGGCTAAGTTATTCGAGTCGGGCCGGCAAGGGCCTGGACGATTAGATAACGAACCACGGTAGTCTGTTCGGGGATTTTTGGGTATTGAGACCCTTGATTCCGGTATACTCGAGTATTACCATTTCTGTTCGGTTACGGTGAGCGGGCCCGGTAAAGGGTGTTTGGTGGACGGAATTCGGTGTAAAGAGGGGTCTACGGACGTTTTGGTTCTATATACGTTGACGGAGAGTCAACCGGTTTGGATCAAGTACTGCGCTGGAAATTTGGCTCCTGAGAGCCACCCGTATCCTTCTGATTTGAATCATTGGTTCCTTTGCTTTACATCTGGCATGTGTATCTGATTTGTTAAATGTGAAATGCCATGATTTTTCTGCTATATGTTTGGTACCTCATTGAGCGCAAGCTCACCCCTTTCTGTTCCTTTTGTTTTCCTTACAGGAAAATAAACCCTTTTGGTCTGGATTTGACAAATGGCTGCCAAATTGAGCTAGTTGAACATATCTTTTGTATAGCTCATGTATTAAAACCCTAAGTGTACTTTTGGGGCGTTTTCTCTTTTGATTTGGCAAACCGTGTATATGTATTAACTTTTGAAAACTTTTGTATGTCATTTTGGATTGAAATTTTGGATTGTAATCGCTAAAGTTCAGATGTGAACGTTTGCGTGTTCTTTCGGTTGGGTTCTGACGGGTCGGTTACTATCATGGCCGACTCCGGATTTCTTTTTTCTTTTTGGGTTATTTTTTCCATTTTGACTTGTTTACGCTCGTTTGTAAGTTCCGGATCGCAATAGATAGTTCTAGTCTGCATCGTTAGTCCTGGCGAGAGCTGGGCAGGCAGCCCGCTAACCCCTTTGGTTCGCCTTAGGGGAAAGTGGGGCTGTTACACTCTTTGTCTGAGTTTTGGAAAAACTTGAAACAAAGAAGTAGACACCAAATACTTACCTGTGTCATTCGACCACAAAATGATTCCGACGGACAGGAATTTAAGACGGGACCGACTCGAACAAGAAATTTAAAACAGGACTGACCCAAATAGGAATTTGAAATCATGGGACTGACCCGAACAAAATTTAAATCATGGGACTGACCCGAACAAAACTTAAAATCATGGGACTGACCCGAATAAAATTTAAAATCATGGAACTGACCCGAATAAAATTTAAAATCATGGGACTGACCCATGTTTAACGGCAACGAAAATGAAATGCGCGCTAGTGGGACTAACCCATGTTTAGCGGCAAAGAAAACAAAATACACACTAGTGGGACTAACCCATGTTTAGTGGCAAAGGAACATGAAATGCACGTTAGTGGGACTGACCCATGTTTAACGGCAATGAAATTGAAACACGCGCTAGTGGGACTGACCCATGTTTAGCGGCGAAGAAAACAAAATGCACACTAGTGAGACTAACCCATGTTTAGTAGCAATGGAACATGAAATGCACGTTAGTGGGACTGACCCATGTTTAACGGCAATGAAATGAAATGCAGACTAGTGGGACTGACCCACGGCTAGCGGCAATGAAAATGAAATGCACACTAGTGGGACTGACCCACGGCTAGCGGCGATGAAAAATGAAATGCACACTAGTGGGACTGGCCCAACGGCTAGTGGCAGAGTAAAAGAAATGTTGGTATGTATGAAGAGACTGTGTAAGACTTGCTCGAAAAATTATCCGAAGATTTGCCCTAGTGTGATGAATTGGTCAGTGGGATTAAACCCGAGCCTGCCTTAGTTGGTGGTACAAAATCCAAGCCCAACGTGAACTTTGTGATGTTGGCGGCATAAAATCCAGGCCCAACGTGGTATAAGCGGCCAGCGGGATAGAACCTAGTTCCAACGTGATTTTTGTGAAGTTTGTGAATGGTCAGTGGGATAAGACCCAGTCCTGCCATCCAATTGGTCAAGAAATTGAATTTGATTTGTCAATAAACCAGAAATTAAATTTGATTTTCCAAGAAACAAGAATTTGAACTTGATTTTTTATTTTTGACTTTTTTTTTTTTGAATTTTTCTTGATTCTTTTTGAGAGGATCTTTCCAAAAATAATTTGCCCCCAGTGTAGAGCCCTTTTCCCTTCTTTCTTCTCTTTCTTCGGCATCGGCCTTCCACATCACCAGATGCTCTTTCGTCGATTTCAACTATGAATACCTGCACAGGGGCTTACCAAAATATGACATGCACTCAAATTTTCATGAAAAGAGCAGCGTGATTGATTTAAAAAATGCATTATTTGATTCTTGGACGAAATCCTCAATTGGACTACACAAATATTTGCCCCTGTGTGGGCTTGTTTTCACGAAATCTTATAAACAAAATTTTGCCCCAGTATGGGCCATTTAATTGCAAAAACTTGTTTGGATGACTTTCCGAAAATTTCATGATGAATTTCTTGAAGTAATACCAAATTACAGAAGATTTCTTCCTCACTTTTAGCATCTGTGTTTTGGGTAATGGGTCACAATTTCCAGTTGGTTCATCTTCAGGACCTATCAAGTGACTTTATTTCTGATTTGAGGTGGCCAAGGAAAATGAGAGGTCAAGATTTGTCTGGTTCTTGTGCCCAAAATTGTAATGCATTCAACATCACATCTTAGTGAAAGCAAAGAGTTTGTCACCCTTATTTCTTAAGAAAACGTAGTCCACATATGAGCTTTATAGGCTTGCAACAATATGGATAGAAACTATAGCTAAGCATGCGAAACTGGTTATACCCTTATGATCACAAATGATTGATGGATTTTCTTATGAGCATAATCCTCACTTTGGGTTGTCATGAAGGAATAAGTCAACGATGGACTTTATGAGCTTGTAATGTGGCTTGAAAACGATAGTTAAAGAATAAGACTTTCAGGGACATTGCACCGAAAATCGCATTTTTCCAAAATTGCCCCTACGTTGGAACTCAAAGATCTCAGACTTTGTTTGCATTTTTCTCCCCATTCACCAGGGACTTCAGCGTCGAATTTTCTTGCATTGCTTTTGCTTCCTTTTCTTTTCCTCGACCTAGTGGGTTTTCACATGGTAAGTAGCGTCAACCCCATACCCAAGCAATTCAGAAATACAGCTAAAATTTTCGACATCAGAAATTTCCTTGACAGGGCCATTGCAAAGAACAGAAGTCAGGATTTTCGGCTTTTGTAATAGAGTCAGGTGGGGTGCTTAGAAAAGTTAAGGCTTGAAAGTGGATTTCAAAAGCGGTTTGAAGAATCTGAGATCGTATTGTTGTGCCAACCCTATTTTAGGGTTAAATCAAAGCTTGCCAAAGTTTATTCTCAATTGAGGCTCTTTTCTTTCATTTTCTTTCTTCTTTGATTTTTCGGCCTTCTGCCATTTTTTGAACTTTCACAAAATTTGCCCCAGTTATTTTTTAACTGAGGTTCTCTTTTCTTCTTTTGTCTCTTGATTTTGTTGCATTATCACTTTTCCACTTCTTGAAACTTTTTCTTTTCCAACTCAAACTTGCCCCAGTGTGGGATTTGCGATTCTCAGGGGTTGCCAAACGAAATAATTTATTATAAAGGCTCAAAAGGGATAACGAGGGATAGAATGTTTGATTGGAAAAGAAGAGGGCCTGACTTTCATTCCGCTCCTTACAATAACTCTGAAAGGAAACTTACATTAATGCGAAATTTCTTGCATGTATCTGAATTAATTGACTGAGGAAGACTCTTGCTCGTTCATATCTATGAAACATAAGTGATCCGCCAGATAGAACTTGTCCTTTTTCTCTTTTCTTTTCTTTCCAAAATTGAAACCCAGGTAGAATCAATTTTCCCCAATTCGCGGTTCCCTTTCCCCTTTTCCTTTTTTTCAAAATTTCCCAATCTCCTTCCCCAATGTGGGGTACGATCATATGTGCACTCGAAAAGAACCACCAATTTTAGCTCAAATGAGGATGCAAGGGATAAATGGTGTTTAGGTTGTAGAAACGATGGCCAAAGTATCATTCTTACGCCTCATGACAACCAAGTAAACGAATTGCTCGTTGAGAATCCATTCCCTTTTGAAAATCTTCCCAATGTAAGGTAGTGATCATTAAGGCACTTATTTGAAACGAAATTATTCTTGTAAAGGCTCAAATGGGAGAGCAAATGATAAAATCTGTATAGGTAGAGAAACAAATGCTCGAAATATCATTCCAAATTTTCAAAACAAACAAGAATAATGCACATTTTTGCTTTCACTTAGATGTGAATTGAATAGAATTAGACACAGTGGACATTTCTCAAGCAAAGATCGCCCCAATTTGCAATTTATCAATCAATGTGACTGATTTTATTTTGGGGTTAAGTGAAGGCGAAAGGTATCTCATGGGGTCTTTTGAGTGACCTCTTTTAATTTTGAGCACTCTTATTGTGCAGTTCGAATCACCAATCTAGTGCACGCAAAGAATTTAGAAGGCATACACTTGTGAATTTTCAGGTTAGAAGTTGAAAAAAAATCTCAATTTGGTCTTATTTTCTTAAAATTCATCATGAAATCTCTTATGAGCAAGAATAAAGAATGAAATGTACATGAATATATACAAAACAATAATTGTTTACAAACTTTATTGCTGAAACAGTTTAAAACAAAATTTCTCGTTCAATTATAATACAGATGAGAATAGAAAACTTCTAAAGAGCTCCACGTATATACACTTTTTGGCTCCATTTCTTTTGGAACAAAATGTATTAAAAAATCAAATAAACAAAATTTTCCTTTGAAAAACCATTATAAGACTTTAGCCTAGAGCTTTCAGATGGATCTTTCATGTTTTCATTGCAAGGTCTGCCCAAGAATCAAGTAATACTTGTAATTTTTAAACTTTATTAGATCAAAATTATCATCAGATATAGAAAAATGTTTTCGCCTTATTGAAACATTTTTTACGAATGCAGGGGGAGGGGAAAAACAAAAGAAAAATACCCTGAGTTAGTAATCAAGACTATAAAATCGGTATGCATGTCCTATGGGGGAGCCCTTTTATGCCAAGGGTAGGCCTAGCATGAAAATACAATCCTCTAGGGTAGGCACTATACCATACCTGATGAATCTGATCAACTGATTAGGTGAAAAATGATTTGAAAAATTTGGCCAATTTGGAGTGAGAAGAAACATTCGTCCTAAAAAATGAGGACAATACATGATATGTGAAAGAGAGCTTACTCTTGAAAGGATTGCAATGCCTCGACTAATTTATTCAGTGAATTTTTAGACTTAAATCCTAAAAAGGAATAAGCGGATCAAGAGGATAGGATGAAATTGATAATTTATTCAAATTGACTAGATTACCTTAAAAAGGGTAAAAGGGTCAAATGTATTGCATGAAATTTGATTATTTATTCAAAAATGAATGGATAACCCTAAAAATGAATCAAATGAATTGAATGAGATCAATTGATCAAACAGATTGAGTGAAATGATGATTTATTCAAAACCGACCAAATCGCCCTAAAACTAGGCAAATCGGTCAAATGGATCGGATGATTTATTCAAAATTGACTAGATCACCCTAAAAAAGGTAAACTGGTCAAATGAAATTGAACGGAACTGACGATTTATTCAAAATCGACTATATTGTCTTAAAATGAATGAATTGGTAAAATGGATCAATTGAATTGTCCGGCCATTGGTGATTTCAAAATTATTGAGATGCATTAGTCTATGAGCCTCCTAAAATCAAGATTTGGCCTCTATATTTATCATCTCAACAATGAGGAATTATTTGTGAATTTCTTCAAATTAATGTCCTTTTTGCAAGGGATTTTTACCAATTTGATAAAATGGCCAAAAAGTGATTATTAAACGCTCATATTCCAAAGATCGCCCTATGAAAATGACCGGATCCTACCTTACCTTGTGCACTCCCCCTTTGAATGGTACAAAATGTAAACGTGCAAGTCTCTTTGGATTAAATATCCGAGACAGAAGGCGATTTATTTCTAACATGGGATCCCCTAAATGGCATTCCCTTTCTAAGGTTTATGCATGATGCCATTTATTAAAGTGATGTAAATATGTGACAAATATGGCCTAAAGGACATAAATAATGCATCGGGGGGAAAAGGTCTAAAATGAAATGTACTTATTGAAAATTAAGTGTAATGACTGAAATTTAAACATATGAGTTATCTAGTGGGTAAGTCACTAAAAGAGTGCCAAAGAGGCCTCTTATTGCTAAAGCACATGAATGCAGGCCAAGAAAACAAAGAAATGGTTAGTGCAATTGATAGTACACATAACATATTGGGAGCAATTAAGAAAAGAAATACAATAAAAGCAAGTAAAAGGGGTGGAACCCCTTCCCTCGTGCCTAATGTGCTTAAAAAAGGGTGAGGCTGACTCTAACCTAGGAAAAACTCTAACATGGATGCATGAGGCTGGGGTTCACTAATGCAACTAGACTCGATAAGATTTTTAAAAAGGTCCCCAAGCCTTTAGACCTAAGGGAATGGGTGATCAATCCCAAGACCCTCGGTCGGTGGCTCGGGCGATCCCCTAGGTACTGCTATGGGCGCAGAGCACACCATCCACGTACCTAGAGAAACCATTCCTAGTCCTACAAGGCGGTGTGGGAAAGAGCCCACGAAAAAATAAAATAAAATGGGATAACAGTAAATAAACATGCACGTATGAAGTGTTCCCTATTTTGAGGGAAGTGGTTGAGAACCAATGCGAGGCTCTAAAGGTGACACACCCCCTCCCCCAAATGCAATGCAAAGCGCGAGATAAAACAAGTATAACATAATCCAAACAACGAATCATACATACGTGAGTGAGGGAGTAGTTTGATACGCGCGCGAGGCAAAAAGTCCTAAAATGGAAAATGCAACCCTAATATCCAAATGCTATGCATAAAAAGGGTAGAAAAAGGAAAAGAATAGCTAAATCAAATACTTGGACCCACTTAGGAAGTCCCCAGTGGAGTCGCCAACTGTCGCGCCCCACTTTTTGAGTATGTGAAAGTAGTGTGTGGGATATGTATGTGAACGTGTGTGAAAATGAAAATAAAAGGCCGTGGGATTGTGAAATGCGACGGTTTGGCCAAACAAAGTTCAAAAAGGGTTTTTGAATGGAAAATGGAGTCGCCACTTGGTATTGAGTTAGGGTGTACCAAGTCACCCAAAAAGTGATTTTTTGGAAAGAAAAGTAAACAAACCCTTTTTAAAGAACTCTTAGGTCTACGTAACCAAAGAAAGGGATCGGGGGTCACATTTGATAAGGGAGAAGGCAAAGGCAAAGCCTAAGGCACTCCCTTACCCTAGCCAAAGCTAGTTGCGTGACTTAGCCCTTCTTTTCTTAATTCTTCTACCCAAAATATGTGTTGCATGTTGGATGTGACTAATGGATATGAAAAAAAATGCAATCCTAAATCTAAAATGTCTCTTATGAGGCTTTTTGGTCCCAATCACATGAGTTGTGATGGCCAATAAGGAAAACTCTCATAGAGGTCACGGGTAATGCAAATGAAGACCCAAATATGAGTGCAAGTGTGAAAATGTAAGAGGAATGCAAAATAAAATAAAATAAAAATACAAATGTAAGTGCAAGTGTGCAAATGTAAGAAAAGTGCATGTGTGCAAATGTAAGAAAAGTGCATGTGTGCCAATTGAGAAAATGAAAGTGTATGTGTGCAAGTGGATCAAAATATGGTATAATGGTAGTAAATGCATCTAAGTACAATTGGGTGCAATTTGTGAGGTAGAAAATAAATAAGTGATAGGGAAAGAAGAGAAAGTGTGTGAACATGGCATGTGGAGTAAAAAATATAAGTAGTGAGAAAATGTAGATGAAAAAATGATATGGTAAAATGGAGGTGCATGATCCTAGAGGAATGCATCAAGTCGGGTACGGGAATGACTTCTATCTTCATGATTTTAATTTTCCCTTTGATTAGAAGGAAGAACTAGCGTGCTAAGGTTATTTTGTAGCCACACTCGCTCGTTTCCCTTACCTAAAGGGGACTCTCAAGCAAATGTACCCTACAACTAGCATGAGGATGCAAAAACCTAAAATGAAGGGGAAAGGATTGGAGGATCATGCCAAATGCTAGAAAACTAAGAAAAATGTATGAAATGTAGTGAAACATGCAAGTATGTACTAACGAGAGGGGACGGCCTATTGGGGTCTAGCATTGGACTAGCCCTTTTATAAAATTCTCTCACAAGCAATGGACTTGCAAGAGCTCGAGGGGAAAGACCATGGCCAGCGTTGGACTAGCCACGGTGACGCATTCATCCATCACATTCATCTATGACTATAGAAAGCAAGTAGACATGCCAATCACCTATAAACACGTAGCACATAACACTTAACATGCAAGAGCCTAATAAAGCAAATTAACACGTAGCAACAAAAGCAAGCAATCAAGCTAATGAACCTATTACATTGGCTAACTAAAACAAATGGGGAAGGGGAAAAGTGAATAAAAATGCTCTCCAAGCCCTATCTATTACAAGCCAAGAGGTGTACACATACCCCATAAAAGAATAACTTAATAAAAACAAAAGTAAATGAAATAAATGAAAGGAATTAAGGAAAAGCAAGGAAAGCAAAGTAGACATGCAATTCTCACTTAGCACGTTGGATCACATAGGGGAGAGACAAAAAAGATAAAAGAAGTTATACCTCCCTTGAGTTGATGCCCTAACGAAGTGAAATTACTAATTTACCATTCAAAACAATAAAATGGTCAGGGTACCAATTTAATTAAGAGCATTAAAGAAAATATGCAAAACACAAGCTCACTTGGTCATAAAGCTCTTAAAATCATGAATTAAGTGCAATTAAACAAAACATGGTAGTTAATTGAAGCAAACAAGCAATAAAAAGTTGTAAAATTAGAGCTGCCAAGGACCAAATTGATGAAATCATTCAATTGGTTGGGTCATAGTGGAACAAGGGTTGACTTGGGGGGTTCAAACACAACAAAAATAGGGACGTAATTGAAGGAATCACGGAGGTTCCGAGGTCGAATTATGAAGCTCAGAAAACATGGGGCCAAATCATAAAACAAAAAGAAAATGGAGGAACTGAAACTATAAATCTGAACAAATTGTTATCTTCTCCAGCAGATTAAACTCGTTACCATTTCAGCTTTCTTCTCGGACGAAAACATCAAAACTTCAACTCTTCGCCATTCCCAAAAGATAAATAAAACTCACACAAGCTTCCTTTCCCAACAATCGTGTTATAACCCGGATTCATACCAAAGGAAAGGTAGCAAAACAAAACAGAAAAGGCGCAGAAAATTTTATAACTCCCATTTGAACTTGGCCAAATGTATACAAAACGGAAATGCAATTCGTCCTTCCAACTGGACTCTCACTGGGACATTTCATCAAACAGCAAATGGGCACTAAAATTTCATCGAATTTTGACTCATTTGGGGTTATAATCAGCCCAGAAATTGCGCAGAAAATCAAGATTTTCAGTCCAATTTAACACGCCAGGCACACTTATTCCAAATCCATGAACGATCAACATAAAAATGAAAATAACGAAATCACAGAAACTCATCTTCAAACACTGGACAGAAAACTAAAATTTTTAGAGAAAAAAACTTACAGTGCTCTGACGATAAAGATCCACGGACGATGATGGTGGGTTCCGGTGGTGGCAATGGCGGATGGAGTGAGGAGAAAACAGGGGCAGCCTCTGCTTCTCGTTTCTTTTTCCCAGAAAATTTTTCTCCTGCCCGAGCTTTTCTTCCACCTTGATCAACCTTTGTCCGCCGCTCTTATCTTGCTGTTTCTTGCTCTCATTCTCTGCCCAGATCTCTTCCCTCTTAGCCCCAAAATTCCAGCCGCTTCTTCGCTTCCTGTTCTCTGCTTTTTCACCAAGCTTGCCGAAGCCCTCTGTCCTAGTTTCCTTCCTCTTGCTCTGTTTTTGTTCTTCTTCTTCTTTTTTTCAGACGAAACCCTCTTCAATCCCTCCCCTTTTCTTAGTTTCGGCGAAGCTCTCTGTCCGCCGCCCATTTCTTTTCTCTGTTTATCCTTCTTTTTTTTCATAGCCCTTCACTATTTTTCCCCTTTTTCTTAGTTTCCCTCTGCCATTCCTTTTCGTTTTCTCTCTCAAATTCCTCCAACCTTTCTTGTTTTCTTGTTTTCGTTTTCTGATTCCCCCCGCCGCCTCTCTTGCTCCCCTCGTTTCTTTCTCTCATTTTTCTCTCAAGCTCCGCCGCCTTTTCTTTCTTTTCTTTCTTTCGTTCCATCAGCCCAGCCCTTTCTTTTTGTCGCCTCTCCCCTCTTGGCTTGCGGCTCTTTCATCTTTAAAGGCACCTCCAAAGACTAAACCTAGCTTCAAAGGCCAAGATTTCAAATCCCAAAGTAGGCTTATATGTCTTATTCTTGTCCCTTTGATTGACTTTTTTTTTCTTTTTTTTCGAAAATTTAGTACAAAACTCTTAATCCAATTAAAGCAAGAAAAGAGACACGATTCGAAACAAAAAATCAAATAAAATAAAAACCTAGAATCGAAACAAACAAAATAAAAATTAAATGATTAAATGATTAAAGTTTAATTAAATGATAAAATGACTTAAAAATAAAAGACTAAAAGTAAATGAAATTAATCAAAAATAAAAATAATAGTAAACAAAAATACCTTAAAAATTTGGTGTCTACAGAACCAATAAGGCGCGCACAAGTGTCATCTATTTCTTGGATAAAATGGAGCATGGTTTAGGCAACATCCAAGGCATTCCATTGGGAAGCATTATCACCAACCACATGTGAACAGTGGTTCGCAGTAACGACATTAAACATGCTTTCCCATATCCTCGCTTCTTGACCTTGGAGTTTCAAAGGGCTGGAGTGGATTTTTCTAACGCTATCCCTATAGGTCTCATGAAGAAGGATGTCTTTACACTGGATTGTTGCAGGTTTATTTTGAAGAGTAAAGACGTAGGTGGTCCTTCGACTCAAGAAGGTGCTCAGGGAGACATTTGGCACGAGGAGGAAGCTGAAATTGAACGAATTGAAGAAGCTCAAGGGGTTGAGACATATTTTCATATTTCGATTATAATTTGAGCTACAGGGATCGGATTGAGATGATTCTTGAACCAATTTGAAGATAAGATATAGATCTACAATTTTGGTGAAGACATCTGAGTCTAGTTTGAAGGTTTCCAAGTCAAAAAGCCGAATTACAGTAGCCAATTTCATTTGATTGAAGCTGAAACAGGACAATGAGCAATCAAGGGTA
>NW_020862789.1:0-55258 GCF_003713205.1 Coffea eugenioides | reverse complement strand
GTTTGGTTCACTAATGCATCTAGACAGGCTTCGGCTCCCAAGCCTTCAGACCTAAAGGCGAAGGGTCATCACTCCCAGGGCCTTTGGTCGGTGGCTCGAGTGATCCCTTAGGTAGCGCTATGGGCGCAGGGCACACCATCCGCCTACCCAAGGCAATCGATCCTAATCCTACAAGGAGGTGTGGGAAATGCCCACGAAAAAGAAAAAAATAGGGTAACTAAGACTATGCATGCACGTATGAGGTGCTTTCTTATTGAGGGAAGGGATGGTACCATCGGATGCGGTCGAAAGTTCTAGGGTGACTACCCCCATCCCAAAATGCAATCGCGAAACAAGTAAAAGTAAATAAATAAATGATCCATCCATTCATCACATACATAGTGTGCGAAGAACGATTAGGCGCGTGGTGGATGCAAAATCCCTAAAAAGAGAAAAAGGGCAAAAAGGGAAAGAGGAATGCAATCCTAAACATCCAAATGTAATAAATAAGAAGGTTAAAAGAAGAAAACAATCGACTAAATCAAATGCTCGGACTCTCTAAGTCCCCAGTGGAGTCGCCAGCTGTCGCGCCCCATTTTTAACGAGAAAAATAAATGAATAAAAAAGTGGTTAAAAAAGTGAATTTTTGATTTAAAAAAATGAATTAGTCCTTGGCTACTCACCATGAGAAAACTCACCAGGTCGAGGAAAAGAAAAGGCGAAAAGCAAAGCAAGCAAAATAAATGCAAATGAAATGCAAAAAGATTCGATGCTGAAGTCCCTGTTAAGTGATGATCACCAAATCTAAGATCTTTGAGTTCAAAATAAGGGCAATTTCGGAAAAATGCGATCTTCGGTGCAATGTCCTTGAAAGTCTTATTCTTTAACTATCATTTTCAAGCCACATTATAAGCCCATAAAGTCCATCGCCGACTTATCCTTCATGACAACCCAAAGTGAGGATTATGCTCGTAAGAAATTCATCAATCATTTGTGATCATAAAGGTATAACCAGTTTTCGCATGTTTAGCTATCGTTTCTGCCCATACGTTACAAGTCTAAAAGCTTATATGTTGACTAAGTTTTCTTAAGAAATGAGGGTGACAAACTATTTGCTTTCACTAAGATGTGATATTGAATGGATTACATACAATTTTGGGCACAAGAGCAAGACAAATCTTGACTTCTCATTTTCCTTAGCCACCTCAAAATCAGAAGTAAAATCACTTGATTGGTCCTGAAAGACGATTTAACACGAAGTGGGGACCCATTACTCTGAGCATCGATACTAAGATGAGGAATAAATTTTCTGTAATTTGGTATTATTTCGAGAAATTCATCATGAAATTTTCTGATAGGAAACATAGTTTCTTACTTTGTTCAAACAAATGGAGCGTCATCCAAACAAAGTTTTTGCAAATTAAATGGGCCCATACTGGGGCAAATTTGTTATTTGTGAGATTTCGAGAAATGAGCCCACACTGGGGCAGATTTTGTAACACATTTGAGGATTTCGTCCAAGAATCAAATAATACATTTTTCAAATCAATCACGCTGCTCTTTTCATGAAATTCAAGTGCATGTCATACTTTGGTAAGCCCCCCATGCAGGTATTCATAGTTGAAATCGACGAAAGAGCATCTGGTGATGTGGAAGGCCGATGCCGAAGAAAGAGAAGAAAGAAGGGAAAAGGGCCCTACACTGGGGCAAATTATTTTTTGAAAGGATTCTCTCGAAAAATCAGGAAAAGTTAAAAATCAAAAAAAAAAGAAGAAGAGAAGAAAAAAGAAAAAAAATCAAGTTTAACTTCTTGTTTCTCGACAAATCTTTTTGAAACATCACGTTGGGCCTGGATTTTGTGCCGCCAACTTCACAAACATCACATTGGGGCCGGGTTCTATCCCGCCAACCTCGGCAGGACCGGGTTTTATCCCGCTGACCGCTTATCATCGACCGATCCCGCCAACCTACCGGGACCGCGACCGGGGACCGGGTTTATCCCGCCAACCTCGGCAGGACCGGGTTTTATCCCGCGGACGCTTATATTCACGTTGGACCGGTTTCTATCCCGCCAACCTCGGCAGGACCGGTTTTATCCCGCTGACCGCTTATATTACGTTGGGACCGGGTTCTATCCCGCCAACCTCGGCAGGACCGGGTTCAATCCCGCTGACCGCTTATATCACGTTGGGACTGGGTTTTATCCCGCCAACCTCGGCAGGACCGGGTTCAATCCCACTGGCCGATTCTTACGGCAGGCTCGGGTGTAATCCCACTGACCGATTATCAAAGGCAGGCTCGGGTGTAATCCCACTGACCAATTTGTCAAAGGCAGGCTCGGATTTAATCCCACTGACCAATTCATCACTGGGGCAAATCTTTGGATAATTTTTCGAGCAAATCTTATACAGTTTCTTCATGTATACCAGCATTTCTTTTATTCTTCCACTGAACATGGGTCAGCCCCACCAGTGTGCATTTCATTTTCATTGCCGCTAAACATGGGTCAGTCCCACTAGTGTGCACTTTATTTCCATCGCCACTGAACATGGGTTAGTCCCACCAGTGAGCATTTCATTTTGCATCGCCACTAGCCGTGGGTCAGTCCCACTAGTGAGCATTTTATTTTGCACTGCCACTAGCCGTGGGTCAGTCCCACTAGTGAGCATTTCATTTTACATCGCCACTAGCCGTGGGTCAGTCCCACTAGTGAGCATTTTATTTTGCACTGCCACTAGCTGTGGCTAGTGGGTCAGTCCCACTAGTGAGCATTTTATTTTGCACTGCCACTAGCTGTGGCTAGTGGGTCAGTCCCACTAGTGAGCATTTTATTTTGCATCGCCACTAGCCGTGGGTCAGTCCCACTTGTGAGCATTTCATTTTGCATCGCCACTAGCCGTGGGTCAGTCCCACTAGTGTGCATTTCATTTCCATTGCCGCTAAACATGGGTCAGTCCCACTAGCGTGCATTTCATTTCACTGCCACTGAACATGGGTCAGTCCCACCAGTGAGCACTTCGTTTTCATTGCCGCTAAACATGGGTCAGTCCCACTAGCGTGCGTTTTTTTTTCATTGCCACTAAACATGGGTTAGTCCCACTAGTGTGCATTCCATTTTTAAGTTTGTTCGGGCCGGTCCCATGATTTTAATTTTTATTCGGGTCAGTCCCATGATTTTAAATTTTATTCGGGTCAGTCCCATGATTTAAATTTTGTTCGGGCCAGTCCCATGATTTTAAGTTTGTTCGGGTCAGTCCCATGATTTTAAATTTTATTCGGGTCAGTCCCATGATGTTTTTATTCGGGTCAGTCCCATGATTTTTAATTTTATTCGGGTCAGTCCCATGATTTTAATTTTGTTCGGGTCAGTCCCATGATTTAAATTTTCTTGTTGGGGTCAGTCCCCTTTTAAATTTCTTGTTCAGGTCAGTCTCATTTTAAATTTCTTATCTGGGTCAGTCCCATTCTTTTTAAAATTTTGTTAAAGGGGTCAGTCCCCATTTCAGAAAGCGTCAATCATTTGAGTAGTTTGCAGCCGGATAGCCACAGGTAAGTATTTGGTGTCTACTTCTTTGTCTCAAGTTTTTTTCAAAACTCGGACAAAGAGGGGCAAGTTGTAGACACCAAATTTTGATTTTTAACTTTATTTGTTTAATTAATTTAATTTTAGCCTTTCTTTTTATTTATTCTGGGTGATTTTTGTTTATCTATTTATTTTTATTTTACTATTATTTCTTTGCTTAGTTTATCTCATTCTCATTTTTTGTTAAGACAATTGTTTTTGTTAATTAATCCACTGGAAAACAAAGAAGATCATCAATCAAACAAAAAATATAGCCATTTTGCTTTATTTTTTAGTATTTGTCTATTTTATTCAATTTTGCTTAATTTGTTGTTTTTCGTTATTTTGTTTATTAATTAACTAGTTCATTTGGAAATGAAAAAGGAAAAGAAAAAAACAGCAAAAATCAAAAAAGGGGAGAGCCCGGTTCCACTCATTTTTCCTGCTCCTCAAATTTCTGGCCACCTCTCATCAAGGGATCTTAGGACAAAAAACCATCTGATGGCTTAATAATCACCTGGAAGAATACAGAAAAAACAGGCACCATTGATCCTAGGTTCCAGGAATGTTCGGCACCTATAAAGGGATAGCAAAGGGAGAGCCGAAAAGGAGAGAAAAAGAACGGCTGAGGGAGAGTTGGAGAGAGAGGACGTCTGAAAATATTGAGGGAGGAAAAGAGTGAACAGCAAGGGGGTTCTGGGCAAGAGAGCTTGGGGTGAGTGAAAAAAGAGGAGGAAAGAGCCGAGGAAAAGAAAGAAAAACTGGCGGCTAGGGTTGGAAAAGAGGACAGAAGTGGAGAGGTTCCGGGAGGTAGTCGGGGACTAGGTTTAGCAAAAAGAAACGGAGAAATAGAGAGAGAGCTTTCTCGAAGAGGGGGACAGCTGAGAGGGTGCAACGGCAGAGCTTGTGAGGAGGTGGGATGACGGCTGAGTGAGAGCAGGAGAGAACCGAGAGTTTTTTTGGAGAATCTGGGAGGACGGCTAGGTCTTAGGAAAAGAGAACTGGAGAGAGACGAAAGAGAGAGAGAAGGAGTTACGGCTGAGGGTAGTATCGTGACGGCTGAAAGGAGAAAGCGAGGTGAAAACAGGAAGGAAACATTGCAGAAGTTTGCCCAGATGATCTAGCTTCGAAGTTTTCATCCGGATGCGATCTTGTCAACCAACTCCCTGTTCAGTAGACTCCGCAAGACGTCAAAGGTAATCTCTTTTGCCTTCTACTTCTCATACAAGCCTAGATCTTCTCTGAATATGCCAAAGATCTTACTACTTTTTGTTATGAACATGCTTTGCTGTTTCGATTCTTATGGCAGCCGAATGGGTTGATTTTTTGTTAAAAATCTGTTGTTTAATCTTGTCCTTAGGAAATAAAATCTAATGGTCAATGTTTTGGTGAAAACTTTTGCTCCAAGTTGTTTGTTTGATCTGATATGCCGCAGATTTGAAAAACCAGAAATTTGTAAGGTTTCATGAACAAATCTGGTTTTTTGCTAGCTTTTTCATCCCACTCAGGTTTTACTCTTGTTTGCATGCTTAGTATTGAATCCTGATGATGTGTTTAAGAGTCATTTTTTTTTAGAGTTTTCCCTTTCTTTTCTGGTGAATCCGTGAAGTATGGATTGCGAAAAAGCTGCAACAAGTTTGGAGCTTTTAGATTGTTGCAGCAATTCTTTCATTTTTCCTTCTGGTTCGCTGAAGCATTTTTTTTTTCCCTGATGTCGACAAAACTGTCTTGTGTTGTCTTTGTTATGTATGATCTGCTCTAGAAGCCTAGTTCATCAGGTTTAGCACTTTAGTCAACGTGTGTTTCTGATATGAGATGAATAAAACAATTCGTCTGTGGAAAGTAGCTACTGGAGCCATGTTTTTTTTGTATCCTGTTTTCGGCTGTTTGATCCTAAGTGAGTCAGTTTGGGTTTTGGGGCATTAGTTTGAGGTTTCTGCATGCTCCATTGGAGTTTATAAATGTGTCGTGTGTGTGCTGAAATTGTAGAAAGGAAGTTGCGCAAAGTCTGTGTTTTCTTTTAGTTTCTTTCCTTATGCATCTTTGCTGCATTTTGTGCACCTTCAAATCTGTTGGGATATATCCTAAGGTAATGGCGTCAGTGGGTGGAAAATTATTACACTTGGTAGGTTGGATTTAAGTTGATTGTATGAGCATGCTTCATGAGTAAGTTGCAGCAAGACTGAAGTGAATTGGTCTGCATTTTGCTGAATTGTTATTTATTCCTTTGTGAGTTATTTGTCTCTCCTTGTTCCAGAAGTGCATGCTCACCAAAAACTAGGTAATTGGGTTGATGCCTTGGTATGATATTGTTCTCTTACCTCACGAACCATGAGCAGCTTTCGGTTGCTGAAATTGAATAGCATAGGGAAATAAATTGCAGAGACTTGTTTCCTTCATAGTTTGCACCAAATCTGCATGATGTCTTTCTAAGTTTTAGCTTGTTTGTATGCGGAAGTCATGTGTTTCGTTGCTTGGCTTGAAGTTATGATTTTTGGTTGAAAAGCTTTGAATCAAAGTTTGTCTGGAATCCTCATTTGAAATGAAATGGCAGCAGGTTTGAGTTGCAGAAACATACGCTTCGTAGCTTTGCATGAGTTTGCATGGAAAACTTTTGACAATTGCACTTTAACCCCCCAAGTCTCCCCTTGTTCTATTATGACCCAACCAATTGAATGATTTCCTCAATTTGGTCCTTGGCAACTCTAATTTTACAACTTGTCATTGCTTGTTTGCTTCAATTAACTACCATGCTTTGTTTAAATTGCACTTGATTCATGATTTTAAGAGCTTTATGATCAAGAGAGTTTGTTTGCATATTTTCTTTAATTGTTTCAAATTAAATTGGTGCCTTGACCTTTTCTTTATTTTTGGAGGGTAAATAAGTCATTTCACTCCATTAGAGCTCCAACTCGAGGGAGGTACACTCTATCCTTTATTTTTTGACCTTATTTGACCCTACGTGCGTATATGTGCCTTATGTGTGCAATTGCATGACTTTAAGTGTCTCATTTCATTTTCACTTTATTTATCTCTCTAGTTCTTTAATTTCGCTTTAATTTTAGTTCAATTTTTGATCATTTGGGAAGGCAATTGAATGCCACAATTGTAATAGTTAGATTTATTTTAACTATTTATTTCATTCCATTTCCCCTTTTAGATTGTAGTAGGCCTTCCCCTCTAAAAATGTAATAGTTAGGGCCTTAATTGCCTTATGTGTGTTGCATGCCTATGTGCTATGTGTTACCGCTTTCTTAGGGATTTGGCATTTAGATATGCATGCTTATGTGTTATGTGTTATGTGAATTACGTGCTCACATGTCTACTTGCTTTAATTATGCACATTACTTATATATGTGTGTATGATGGATACAAATGCACGAAACCGTGGCTAGTCCAATGCTAGTCATGGTTGTCCCCTCGAGCTCTTGCAAGTCCAATGCTTGTGAGAGAGCGTAGATATGGGCTAGTCCAATGCTAGACCCTTAGGAGCCCCTCGCGCGATTAGATCATGATTGCATGATGAAATCACTCCATCTCATGCATATTTTCACTTTTTAGGCCCTTTTATCATTTTGTATGATATTCCCCTTATACGTATAACCCTTATCCCTAATTTCCCTATACATATATATACCCCTATGCATGATACATGACATTAGAATTGCATTTCATTCTAGAAATAGGATTAGGGTAGTGCATTTGCTTGATTAGATTAGGAGCCCCTTGGATATGGGATATGGACGAGTTTGGCTTTCTAGCCTTAGCACGCTCGTATTCCCTCTATTAAAAGGAAAATTGAGTCACGAACATTAGTCCCTCGTACCCGACATGATGCATTCCTTTAAGACATGTATATTTCTATAATTATTTTATTCTTTTCCTCTTCTTAGAGTCTCATATTTTTGCATTATTCGTGACCTCTCCAAAGATCATTATTGGGGCATCACAATTAATGTGATTGGCACCATTCAAGCTTTGAAGAGAAATTTACCCCCGATACCCCCCTAGGTCTAGGGTTTGCATCCATATAGTACATCCAAATGTGATAAATCTTTTGGTTAAAATAAGAAAATCCTTGACTAAATCGCGCAACTAGCCTTGGCTAGGTTGAGAGGGTGCCTTGGACTTCGTCCTTGCCTTCCCTCTTTTCAAATGTGACTCCCGAATCTTTTTCTTTGATTTACGTAGACTTGGAGTCGTTTAAAAAGGGTTTTTCCATTTTTTTCTTTAAAAATTCATTTTTAGGTGACTTGGTACACCTTAACTCTATACCAAGTGGCGACTCCATTTTTCATTCGATAAACCCTTTTTAAACTATATTTTGGGTCGAATCGTCGCATTTTCAAGTCCCATTTAGACCCATATTTTTCTTCATTTTCTTTGTAAATCAAAAATTCATTTTTTTAAATCAAAAATTTACTTTTTTAACCACTTTTTAATTCATTTATTTTTCTCGTTAAAAATGGGGCGCGACAGCTGGCGACTCCACTGGGGACTTAGAGAGTCCGAGCAAATTTGATTTAGTCAATCTTTTTCTTTTTTTAACCTTCTTATCTATTACATTTGGATGTTTAGGATTGCATTCCTCTTTCCTTTTTGCCCTTTTTCTCTTTTTAGGGATTTTGCATCTATCGCGCGTCTAATCGCTCTTTGCACACTATGTATGTGATGAATGAATGGTTCATTTATTTGTTTACTTTTACTTGTTTCGCGATTGCATTTTGGGATGGGGGGTAGTCACCCTAGAACCTCCGTCCGCATTTATGGTACAATCAAAGCAAAATTTTATCCGGCGGATCACCTATGTTTCACAGATATGGATGAACAAGGGTCTTCCTCAGTCAATTAATTCAGATACATGCAAGAAATTTCGCATTAAAGAAAGTTTCTTTTCAGAGTTATTGTAAGGAACGAAATAAAAGTCAGGCCCTCTTCTTTTCCAATCGAACATTCTATCCCTAGTTATCCCTTTTGAGCTTTCAGAATAAATTATTTCGTTTGGCAACCCCTGAGAATTGCAAACCCCACACTGGGGCAAGTTTAAAAAGAAAGAAAAGTCCCAAAAGGTGAAAAGTGAAAAGCAACAAAAATCAAAAGAAAAGAGAACCTCAGTTCAAAATAGACTGGGGCAAATTTTTAAAAAAAAATTCAAAGAATGGCAGAAGGCCGAAAAGAGAAAAGAGGAAAAATGAAAGAGAAAAAGCCTCAATTGAGCATAAACTGGGGCCAGTTCTGATTTAACCCTAAAAGGGGGTTGATACAACAATGCGATCTCGGATTCTTCAAACCGTTTTTGAAATCCGCTTTCAAGCCTTAACTTTTCTAAGCACCCCACCTGACCCAATTACAAAAGCCGAAAGTCCTGACTTCTGTTCTTTGCAATATCTCCGTCAAGGAATTTTCTAATTGGCAAGTGATGTTCATATACTGATGCCAAGAAATTTTTGAATGTATTTCTGAATTGATTAGGTGTGAGGTTGACACTGCTTCTTCATGTGAAACCCCGCGAGGGCACTTTTGAAAAAAGGAAAAGGGAAAAGAAAAAATGAGCGAAATGAATGCAAAAGGGAAAATGAAAAAGATTTGATGCTGAAAGACCCTGTTGAGTGATGATAAAAAGTCAAACAAAGTCCAAGATCTTGGAGTCCAAAATGAGGGCAATTTTGAGAAAAATGCGATCTTCGGTGCAATGTCCTTGAAAATTATTTCTTTAACTATCGTCTTCAAGCCACATTACAAGCCCATAAAAGTCCATCGTTGACTTATTCCTTCATGACAACTCAAAACAAAGGTCATGCTTCTAAGGAGTCCATCAATCATTCGTGATCATAAGGCTATGACCAGTTTTCACATGTTTAGCTATTGTTTCCATCCATATTGTTGCAAGCCTATAAAGCTTATATGTGGACTACGTTTTCTTAAGAAATAAGGGTGACAAACTATTTGCTTTCACTAAGATGTGATTACATACAATTTGGACACAAGAATAAGACAAATCTTGACCTCCCATTTTCTTTAGCCATCTCAAAATCAGAAATAACGCCCACTTGATTGGTCCTGCAAGTGGTGACCCGTTACCCTAAGCACCAATGCCAAAGTGAGGAAGAAATCTTCTGTAATTTGGTTTATTGTGAGAAATTCATCATGAAATTTTCTGTTAGGAAACATAGTGTTCAAATAAATGGAGAGTCATCCAAACAAATTTTTGCAGTCAAAGGAGCCCGCACTGGGGCAAATTTTTATTTGAGAGATTTTACAAAATGGGCCCATACTGGGGCAAATTTTCATTTGTAAGATTTTGCAAAATAAGCCCACACTGGGGCAAATTTTTTATAGTCCATTTGGGGATTTCGTCAAAGAGTCAAGCAAGACTTTCAAATCAATCACACTGCTCTTTCCATGAGTAATAGTTGCAATATTTTAAAATAAAGTGCATGTTGTACTTTGGCAAGCCCCTGTGCAGGTATCCATGGCTGAAATCGACGAAGAAGCGTAAGTCAGAATCTTACGAATCAAAGCCTCAAGGAGGAGCAACCATGCCGTAATGCAAATCAATTGATCGGTTGCACAATAATTGGTGGAAACTGGGGCAAATTATTTTCGAAAAGATTCTCAAAAATCAAACTTGAATTTAATTTCTTGTTCCTTGACAAATTTCAATTTCTTGTTGATGAAATCTCAGCGCCCGCCGCGCACCCTTCCATTCCCCATTCTTCACAACCACATTTAATTCACCGACTTCGCCACCGTTAGCATTGAGTCTATCTCACTAACGTGTGCATTTTTGTTCTACCACCGTTAGCATCGAGTTTATCTCACTAACGTGTGCGTTTCTATTCCACCACCGTTAGCATCGAGTCTATCTCACTAACATGTGCGTTTTTTCTTCTACCACCGTTAGCATCGAGTCTATCTCACTAACGTGTGCGTTTTCATTCAACCACCGTTAGCATCGAGTCTATCTCACTAACGTGTGCGTTTTCATTCCACCACCGTTAGCATCGAGTCTATCTCACGTTAGCATCGAGTCTATCTCACTAACGTGTGCGTTTCATTCCACCACCGTTAGCATCGAGTTTATCTCACTAACGTGTGTGTTACATTCTACCACCGTTAGCATCGAGTCTATCTCACTAGCCGTCGGGTCAGTCCCATGATTTTAATTTTATTCGGGTCAGTCCCATGATTTAATTTTGTTCGGGTCAGTCCCATGATTTCAAATTTTATTCGGGTCAGTCCCATGATTTTAAATTTTGTTCGGGTCAGTCCCATGATTTTAATTTTGTTCGGGTCAGTCCCATGATTTAATTTTGTTCGGGTCAGTCCCATGATTTTTAATTTTTATTTTCGGGTCAGTCCATGATTTTAAATTTTTGTTCGGGTCAGTCCCATGATTTTAATTTTGTTCGGGCCAGTCCCACGATTTTTAAACCTTGTTCGGGTCAGTCCCACTTTTAAATTTTCTGTTCGGGTCAGTCCCGTTTAAAATTTCTTATTGGGGTCAGTCCCCTTTAAATTTCTTGTTCAGGTCAGTCTCGTTTTAAATTTCTCATCTGAGCCAGTCCCATTCTTTTTAAATTTTGTTAAAGGGGTCAGTCCCCATTTCAGAAAGCGTCAATCATTCGAGTTGTTCGCAGCCGAATAACAGGTGAGTATTTGGTGTCTACTTCTTTGTCTCAAGTTTTTTCCAAAACTCAGACAAAGAGGGGCAAACTGTAGACACCAAATTTTTAAATTATTTTATTTTATTTTTATCTATTTTTATTTTATCAATCTCATGGTTTTATTTAGATTTTTTTAGCATTTAGATACCAAATCTTTTTAATTTAGCTTTATTTGTTATTATTTTCATTTTTATTGATTCGATACATTTATTATTTATTTTCACTGATTAGTCTCTTAATTTTCATTATTTCTTTTAAATTCAATTTTTATAAAAAGCTTATTTTTTGTTGTTTACCTAAAAAGAAAAAGAAAAAAAGAGAAAGCAAGCTCACGTGGGTGAGCTGCACAGGTTCCAAACTCTCTCTATCTCATTCAGACAGAAACAAAATTGCAGCAGCTTCCGGGGGGATATTCTAGCAAAATCATCAGACGGCTCTAAAAAGCAGGAGAAAATGCATCTTCATCTGATACCCTTGCTGTGAGGGTTTTGAAGCTGTGGTTGGGTATAAAAGAAAGAGAAACGCAGCTTTGAGAAAGGGGGGTTTCGGTGACGGCTAAAAAAAGAAAAAACAGAGAGCAAGAGGTTGAGGGCCAGAAAGGGACCAGAGAGAGGGGAGTGGGTTGAAGTCGGATAAAAAGGGAAGAATCTGGGGAGCAAGTGTATGGCGGCTAGGGTTAGAGAGTGGGGGAGGATAGAAGCTGACGGCTGGAGAAGCAAGGGATAGATTGGGGTGATGGCGAAAAAAAAAGGGGAGGAGTTGTGGACGGCTAGGAAGAAGAAAACCAGAGAAGTAGGGGGCGGCTAGAGAGGTAGAATGAATCTGTGGGTGGCTGAGCTTAGAGAAAAAAAAGCAGCGGACAGAAGGGAGCGAGGCTAGTGACGGCTGGTGGTTCTGAGAGAGGAGCTACGAAGAAAAAGAAAAACAGTAAAAGAGAGGGCGGCGGAAAGGAAAAACTGAGGAGAGTGAAGCAGAGAAGAAAAGCAAGAGGGTTGGCTGAGAAACCGAGAGTGTGAGATAGAGAGTAAGGGTGGCGGCTGGGAAAACAGAGAGGAAGAAAACCAGAAAAGAAAATGATAGATCTTCGGCTAGCATCCCCTGCATCAGCGTGGGGAATCTTCCGCAACCCAGTTTGTGGATTTCGTTTGCCAGAACCGTTGGATTTCTAGGAGCCTCTCCTATTTCGTTTAGCAGCCTAAGTGCTCTCAGGTAATCATGGATCCTTCTCAATCTTGGTTTGACACAATTTTTATAAGAGGTCTGAACCCTTTTATGCGTGATTTTCGTCCTTTCCTAAGTTTTGTCGATGCTTGAGGACGATGACTGCAAATCATCCTTTTCTTTCTTTGGTTGCCGAGTTTGTGACCTGTTTGTCGTTCTTGTTTTTGTTTGTCGCTTGACTGGAGATGCCATGAACTTGTTTGCTATCAAAGCTGGGTTCTTGTGGCAGACTTAGGAATCAAAAAGCTGTTAGCTTTCGTGCTTTCTTTCTCCTGTGAAATTGAATGAGTGCGGTCTGTAAGTTGCAAGTGTCGTTCTTAGTATCTTGTTTGTTCATATGATTTGGGTCTTAGGCTATTTTATTGAAGCTTTAGATTTGAAGTCGGTAGATGTTCATACGCCTTTGTACTGCCGAACTTCAGTTGTCATTGGATAATTCCGTTCCATGGCTTTGCTGCATTTCATGTTTAGGAGCCTTGTTGAATCTTCCATCTCCCCTTCATCCCAGGTTTTTGTGTTGGAATATGTTAAGATTTGTATTGAGTCATTTGTAGGTTAGTATATTAGAGTTTAGAGTAGCCGAGAGACACTCTTGATCGTGATGCAGCTGTGCGAACAGTCTCCTGTTTCCTTTTGAGTTGCTGAAGTTTTTGGCTTGCTTACCTTTTAGAATCAGTTTGCTATTCCTTGATTGCCTTTGTCATTTCTCCTACTTTGGGTTTAGCATGGTGTAGTGGATGCATAATTGAAATGGTTTCCTTTGCAAAAGGAAATTCTCCTCAAACCAGAAACTAGCAAGCAAAAATGTAGTTTTGATGTTCCTTATTCTCGGTCTCTTGTTTCTGTTATGCTTGAACCAAGTAAACTACTTGTTTTGGTTTTTGGTTTGGATTCATTTGCCTATCTCACAGGAATAATTTGATTGTGTATAAATCGTCTTGCTCGTGATAAAATGAATAGCTCTAATCCTGGTTGCTTGAATAAGAAAATTGAGAGAGTTGCAGTAGTTTTGTTCTTCAAATGTCTGCATTTTTTTTCCAGAATTTCGCATGAGATTCTTCTAAGTTTTCTGCCTATTTGGATGATGGTGATTATGTAGTTTGCTGCCTAGTTTAAAGCTTTGTGTTTGGGTTTGAAATCTGAACTTAAAAAACAAGTTGCGCATCCGAGTTTTGTTTCGGTTGCTGAAAGTTTATGTTGCAGAAGCTTGTTTTTTTTTCTTTCCTTCGTGGATTGCATGGGTTGCATGAAAAGGTTCCCAAAAATTGTACTTTGACCCCTCAAGTCTCCTCTTGCTTCACAAAGGCCCAATTATGTGTTAATTTCTTGCAATAAGGTCCTACCTCATTTGCATTTGAGTCCCACAACTTGATTTTTCAGGGCTTTTGTTTTTAGTTGGGCACTAACCACCATTTTGTGGATTGCAATATGAACTCTGGGCATTTATCCTTGGGATTTTAATGGCTTGATTGATGTACATAATGATTCATTCGATTCTAATGGCATTTCCCTTAAGCAATTTTGATATTTGAGACTATTTGAGTTCAATTAGTGTCATGATTTACATTTATGTCTTTATTCACCATTAAATTGGTGCCTTGACCCTTTTATTGTTTTGAAGCTATTTTTCCTTCATTTGATTACCATTACAAGGGAGGTACACTCTATCCCTTATTTCCACCTTATTTGACCCTATGTGTCTATGTGATTTATGTGCTTAATTGCATGCCTTTTGAATGTTTTCATTTTATTTATTTATCCACTTTATTTGTTTTAGTTTTGTATAGTTATTTTCAATTTCGATCATTTGAAAGGCACTCGAATGCCAAAATTGTAATAGCTAGGTTATTATTTTATTTATTTTATTTCTGTTTCCCCTCTTAGACTGTAGTAGGCTTCCCCCTCCTAATGTAATAGTTAGGTTTTCTTTGTTTTTTCCTTGTGTGATTTGCATGCGTATGTGCTATGTGTTTAATTGCTTTCTTAGGGTTTGACATCTAGATATGCATGCTTATGTGTTATGTGAATTACGTGCTCACATGTCTACTTGCTTTAATTATGCACATTACTTATATATGTGTATGATGGATGCAAATGCACGTAACCGTGGCTAGTCCAATGCTAGTCATGGTTGTCCCTTCAAACTCTTGCAAGTCCAATGCTTGTGAGAGAGCGTGGATATGGGCTAGTCCAACGCTAGACCCTTAGGAGCCCTTCGCGCGTTAGATCATGATTGCATGATTGTGTGATCACTTCATCTCACGCATATCTTTGTTTTTTAGGGCCTCTTTCACCATATTGCCTGACTCTTTTCTTATATACATATACCCCTTCCCCCATATTCTCCCTTATATGTATATTACTCGCCCTTTTGTATGAAACATGACATTAGACTTGCATTTCATATAAGCATTAGAATTAGGTTAAATCATTTGCTTGATTAGGTTAGGGAAAACCCCTTGAATATGGGATATGGACGAGTTTGGCTTTTTTTAGCCTTAGCACGCTCGCATTCCCTCTATTAAAAGGGAAAATTGAGTCACGAACATTAGTCCCACATACCCGACATGATGCATTCCTTTAAGACATGTATATTTCTATAATTATTTTATTTTTTTCCTCTTCTTAGAGTCTCATATTTTTGCATTATTCGTGACCTCTCCAAAGAGTCATTATTGGGCATCACAATTAATGTGATTGGCACCATTCAAGCTTTGAAGAGATATTTTGACCCCCCGATACCCTCCTAGGTTTAGGGTTTGCATTCATATAGTGCATCCAAATGTGATAAATGCTTTGGTTAAAACAAGAAAATCTTTGACTAAATCGCGCAACTAGCCTTGGCTAGGTCGAATGGGTGCCTTGGATTTCATCCTTGCCTTCCCCTTCGTCAAATGTGACTCCCGAACCTTTTTCGTTGGTTTACGTGGACTAGGAGTCGTTTAAAAGGGGTTTCTTTCTACATTTTCCTTTAAAAAATTCATTTTAGGTGACTTGGTACACCTTAACTCTATACCAAGTGGCGACTTCGATTTTTATTTCAAAAACCCTTTTTAAACTATATTCTGGGTCAAATCGTCGCATTTTCAAGTCCCATTTAGACCCATATTTTTCTTCATTTTCTTTGTAAATCAAAATTCATTTTTTCAAATAAAAATTCACTTTTTAACCATTTATTTTTCTCGTAAAAAATGGGGCGCGACAGCTGGCGACTCCACTGGGGACTTAGAGAGTCCGAGCATTTGATTTAGTCGATTGTTTTCTTCTTTTAACCTTCTTATTTATTACATTTGGATATTTAGGATTGCATTCCTCTTTCCCTTTTTGCCCTTTTTCTCTTTTTAGGGATTTTACATCCACCACGCGCCTAATCGTTCTTCGCACACTATGTATGTGATGAATGGATGGATCATTTATTTATTTACTTTTACTTGTTTCGCGATTGTATTTTGGGATGGGGGTAGTCACCCTAGAACTTTCGACCGCATCCGATGGTACATCCCTCCCTCAATAAGAAAAGCACCTCATACGTGCATGCATAGTCTTAGTTACCCTATTTTTTTCTTTTTCGTGGGCATTTCCCACACCTCCTTGTAGGATTAGGATCGATTGCCTTGGTAGGCGGATGGTGTGCCCTGCGCCCATAGCGCTACCTAAGGGATCACTCGAGCCACCGACCAAAGGCCCTGGGAGTGATGACCCTTCGCCTTTAGGTCTGAAGGCTTGGGAGCCGAAGCCTGTCTAGATGCATTAGTGAACCAAACCTCATGCATCCATATTAGAAGTGCCTAGGATAAGTCGACCTACCCGACTAGGAACACTAGGCACGAGGGGAGGGATCCCACCCCTCTTTTCTTTATTTATCTTTTTGCTTTTAATTGCCCAACGTGTTATGTGATTATGTGTTGAACTAACGTTTCTTTGTCTTCTTGTCTTTTGCATTCACAAACCTTAGGAATAAGAGGTCTGGCATGATCTTCTTTTAGGACCTGCCCTTGTAGGTAGGCTATTGCACGTTTAAGAAATTTTGGTATATTTTGTTCATAGATTAATAATTGCATATCATCTTAGGCCTACCCTGGCAAATAAAGGGCCCCTTAGGTCATGTTTCATTTCAAATTGCACATTTTACTGCTTTAATAAATTGGCATCACGCATAAACCATAGAAAGGGAATGCCACTTAGGGGATCCCACGTTAGGAATAAACCGCCCTGGGTCTCGGATATTTAATCCAAGGAGGCTTGCACGTTTATATTTTTGTACCATCTAAAGGGGTAGGGCACAAGGTAAGGTAGGGTCCGATCCTATCCATGACCCTGGGACGATCTTTGGTACATTAGAATATGAGCATCTAACAATCATTCTTTGGCCATTTTTAACATAGTTGGTAAAATCCCTTGCTTAAAGGACATTAACTTGAAGAAATTAACCAATATTTCCTCACTATTGAGACGATTGATAAAATTGAGGCCAAGATTTGATATTAGAAGGCTCATAGACTAATGCATCGCAATAAATTTTTTGAAACTACCAATAAGCCGTCAATTCCATTCAATCCATTGGACCATTTTATTCATCAATTTCATCCAGTCCATTTTATCAATTTGTTCATTTTGATTTCATTTGACCAGTTTACCCTTTTTAGGGTGATCTAGTCAATTTTGAATAAATCATCCGATCCATTTGACCAGTTTACCTATTTTTAGGACAATTCGGTCAATTTTGGATAAATCATCATTTCACTCGATCTGTTTGATCAATTGATTTCATTCAATTCATTTAATTCATTTAATTCATTTTTAGGGTTATCTATTCAATTTGGAATAATCAAATTTCATTCAATGCATTTGACCATTTTACCCTTTTTAAGGTGATCCGGTCAATTTTTGAAAAATCATCAATTTCATTCAACCCATTTGACCAATTAGGGTTTCAATGTCAAATTTCAAATCGGGAAACCTAGTCGATTTTGAGAAAACCATCCATTGTATCCAGCCATTTGATCGGTTGGGGTTTTGACCCATGCTTTATGAGAAAATTTATCAACGAATTTCAATCTCTCTGATAGGAAGTTCGTCAAGGTCAAACCGGTGCATTTTTGCAAATTCTAGTCTCAATCGAAATGATCGATCCATTCGGACGTTGTCCTCATTGTGACAAATGTCTCTCGTCACTCCAATTGGCCAAATTTTTCAAATCATTTTTCACCCAATCAGTTAATCGGATTCATCAGGTATTGTATGGTGCCTACCCTAGAGGATTGCATTTTCATGCTAGGCCTACCCTTGGTATAAAAGGGTTCCCCCATAGGCCATGCATACCAATTTTATAGTCTTGATTACTAACTCTGGTTATTTTTCTTTTATTTTTCCCCCTCCCCCTGCATTCATAAAAAAAAATGTTTCAATAAGGTGAAAATATTTTTCTATATCTGATAACAATTTTTGAGGTAATAAAGTTTGAAAATTACAAGTATTATTTGATTCTTGGGCAGGCCTTGCAATGAAAACGTGAAGGGTCTATCTGGAAGCGTTAGGTTGAAGCCTCTAAGAGATTTCGTAATTGTTTTTCAAAGGAAAATTCTGTATATTTGACTTGTTAATACATTTTTGTGCCAAAAGAAAAGGAGACAAAGAGTGTAAATATGTGGAGTTTTTTTAGAAGTTTTTCTCTTCTCATTTGTATTATAATTGAACGAGAATTTTTGTTTTAAACTTTTTCAGCAATAAAGCTTCAGACAATTATTTGTTTTGTATATACTCGTGTACATTTCATTCTTTATTGAACTCATTAGGAGATTTCATGATGAATTTTAAGAAATAAGCTCAAATTGAGATTTTTCAACCTCTTGCCTGAAAACTCACAAATACATACGCCAGATTGGTGATCCGAGCTATGCAATAAGAGTGCTCAGAATTAAAAGAGATCACTCAAAAGGCCCCATGAGATACCTTTTCTCCTTCACTTAACCCCAAAATAAAAATCAGTCACATTGATTGATAAATTGCAAATTGGGGCAACTTTTGCTTGAAAATGTCCACTGTGTCTAATCAGATTCAATTCACATCCAAGTGAAAGCAAAATGTGCATTATTCTTGTTTGTTTTGAAAATTTGGAATGATACTTCGAGTATTCGTTTCTCCACCTATACAGATTTTATCATTTGCTCTCCCATTTGAGCCTTAAAAGAATAATTTCGTTTCAAATAAGGGCCTTAATGATCACTACCCTACTTTGGGAAGATTTTCAAAAGGGAATGGATTCTCAATGACCATTTCGTTACTTTGGTTGTCATGAGGTGTAAGAATGATACTTTGGCCATCGTTTCTACAACCTAAACACCATTTATCCCTTGCATCCTCATTTGAGCTAAAATTGGTGGTTCTTTTCAAAAGCACTTACGATCGCACCCCACATTGGGGAGAGAGATTGGAGAATTTTCCAAAAAGGAGAAAAGCAAAAATGCTAAAATTAAAAGAAAAGAGGGAATCACAAATTGGAGAAATTTGTTTCTGCCTGGGTCTCAATTTTGAAAAAGGGGGAAAGAGAAAGAAAAAGGTAGAGTTTTTTCCGCACGGATCGCCTATGTTTCACAGATATGGATGAACAAGGGTCTTCCTCAGTCAATTAATTCAGATACATGCAAGAAATTTCGCATTAATGAAAGTTTCCTTTCAGGGTCATTGTAAGGAACGGAATAAAAGTCAGGCCCTCTTCTTTTCCAATCACACATTCTATCCCTAGTTATCCCTTTTGAACCTTCAGAATAAAATACTTCAATTGGCAACCCCTGAGAATCGCAAACCCCACACTGGGGCAAGTTTGAGTTGAAAAGGAAAAAGTTTCAAGAAGAGAAAAAGTGATAATGCAACAAAATCAAAAGACAAAAGAAGAAAAGAGAACCTCAGTTCAAAAATAAATTGGGGCAAATTTTGTGAAAGTTCAAAAGAATGGCAGAAGGCCGAAAAATCAAAAGAAAAAAAGAAAATGAAAAAGAAAAAGCCTCAATTGAGCATAAACCGGGGCAAATTATGATTTAGCCCTAAAATAGGGTTGATACAACAATGCGATCTCGGATTCTTCAAACCGTTGTTGAAATCCGCTTTCAAGCCTTAACTTTTCTAAGCACCTCACCTGACCCCATTACAAAAGCCGAAAGTCCTGACTTCTGTTCTTTACAATATCTCTGCCAAGAAATTTTCTAATTGGCAAGTGAAGCTCCTATACTGATGCCAAGAAATTGATTAGCTGTGAAGTTGACAAACATCTGAAAATCCGTCAGGCCACCTTTGAAAAGAAAAGGGAAAGAAAATAAATGCACAGAAAATGGAAAAGATTTGATGGTGAAGTCCCCATTAAGTGATGATGAAAGTCACCAAATCTAAGATCTTTGAGTTCAAAATAGGGGCAATTTTGGAAAAATGCGATCTTCGGTGCAATGTCCTTGAGAATCTTATTTCTTTAACTATCGTTTTCAAGCCACATTACAAGCTCATAAAGTCCATCGTTGACTTATTCCTTCATGACAACCCAAAGTGAGGATTATGCTCATAAAAAAATCCATCAATCACTCATGATCATAAGGGTATAACCAGTTTTCACATGTTTAGCTATCGTTTCTACCCATTTGTTGCAAGTTTAAAGCTTATATGTTGACTAAATTTTCTTAAGAAATAAGGGTGATAAACTCTTTGCTTTCACTAAGATGTGATATTGAATGGATTACATACAATTTTGGGCACAAGAGCAAGACAAATCTTGACTTCTCATTTTCCGTAGCCACCTCAAAATCAGAAGTAAAATCACTTGATTGGTCCTGAAAGACGATTTAACAAGAACTGGGGACCCATTACTCCGAGCATCGATACTAAGATGAGGAATAAATTTTCTGTAATTTGGTATTATTTCGAGAAATTCATCATGAAATTTTCTGATAGGAAACATAGTTTCTTACTTTGTTCAAACAAATGGAGCGTCATCCAAACAAAGTTTTTGCAAATTAAATGGGCCCATACTGGGGCAAATTTGTTATTTGTGAGATTTCGAGAAATGAGCCCACACTGGGGCAGATTTTGTAACACATTTGAGGATTTCGTCCAAGAATCAAATAATACATTTTTCAAATCAATCACACTGCTCCTTCCATGAGTAGTAGTTGCAATATTTAAAATAAAGTGCATGTTGTATTTTGGCAAGCCCCTGTGCAGGTATCCATGCTGAAATCGAGGAAGAAGCGTAAGTCAGAATCTTACGAATCAAGGCCTCCAGGAGGAGCAACCATGCCGTAATGCAAATCAATTGATCAGTTGCACAATAATTGGTGGAAACGGGGGCAAATTATCTTTTGAAAAGATTTTCAAAAAAAAAAAAATCAAGTTTGAATTCAATTTCTTATTCCTTGACAAATTTCAATTTCTTGTCGATGAAATCTCAGCGCCCGCCGCGCACCCTTCTATCCCCCCTTTCTTGACAATCACACTAAATTTCTTGACCAATTGGATGGCAGGACTGGATCTTATCCCACTGACCACTCACTTTATCACGTTGGGCCTGGACGTGGTGCCGCCAACATCACAAAAATCACGTTGGGTCTGGATTTTGTGCCGCCAACCTCACAAATATCACGTTGGGCCTGGACTTGGTGCCACCAACATCACTTTATCACGTTGGGCCTGGACTTGGTGCCGCCAACATCGCAAAGTTCACGTTGGGCCTGGACTTTGTGCCGCCAACATCGCAAAGTTCACGTTGGGCCTGGATTTTGTGCCGCCAACTTCACAAAAATCACGTTGGGCTTGGTTTTCGTGCCACCAACTTCACAAACATCACGTTGGGTCTGGACTTGGTGCCGCCAACATCACCAACATCACGTTGGGCCTGGTTTTCGTGCCTCCAACATCACCAACATCCGTTGGGCTTGGATTTTATGCCGCCAACATCAAAAAATCACGTTGGGCTTGGATTTCGTGCCACCAACATCACAAACGTCACGCTGGGCTTGGATTTTGTACCACCAACTAAGGCAGGCTCGGGTCTAATCCCACTGACCAATTCATCACACTGGGGCAAATCTTTGGATAATTTTTCGAGCAAGTCTTATACAGTTTCTTCATACATACCCGCATTTCTTTTATTCTGCCACTAGCCGTGGGTCAGTCCCACTAGCGTGCATTTCATTGCCACTAGCCGTCGGGTCAGTCCCGTTTTAAATTCTTGTTCGGGTCAGTCCCGTTTTAAATTTCTTGTTCGGGTCAGTCCCGTTTTAAATTCCCGTTTTAAATTTCTTGTTCGGGTCAGTCCCGTTTTAATTTCTTGTTCGGGTCAATCCCGTTTTAAATTCCTGTTCGGGTCAGTCCCGTTTTAAATTTCTTGTTCGGGTCAGTCCCGTTTTAAATTTTTTGTTCGGGTCAGTCCCGTTTTAAATTCCTGTTCGTTGGAATCATTTTGGGGTCATACAACACAGGTAAGTATTTGGTGTCTACTTCTTTGTCTCAGGTTTTTCCAAAATCCAAACAAAGAGGGGCAAACTGTAGACACCAAATTTTGAACCGTTTTATTCATTATTATTTTACTTTTATTTTATTTTTATTTTATTTTATTTTAGCGATAATTATTATCTATTAATTTCATGATTTTTGTTTTGGGTATTTCCTAGTATTTTTATAGCATTTTTAGTATTACTATTATCCTCTTTCCCTTATATTCATTTGTTACTCATTTAGTTGGCCTTAAATGTAAGAATTAAAAATTTAAAAAAAAAGAGAAAAAAAATTTTGCATGCAAGCTGCGTTCGTCCGCAGCTTGCAAAGAAGAGTTGCAGCAGGGCCCTTGAGGGCAATTTAAGTGATGAATGGCCAGGTGTCTAGGACACCTCAGGCCCTAGAGAATTCTAGAAGAGGATAGGTGGAGGGTGGAAATGAAAGGAGGAAGGACGTGAGATGTGGAGCGTGGGATGAAGGGTTTTGAAAAAACAAGGCTGGCCGCAAGGAGATCGGGGAAGAAAAAGACAGAGGGTAAGAAGAGAGAGAGAGAGGAAGCGGGCGGCGGAGCAAAGGGAAAAAGAAACAAAAATGGAACGGGAAAAGCCAAGAAAAGGGGGGGAGCACTTGGTGACGACTGACGGCTAGAGAAAAACTGAAAGAGAAAAGGAGAAACCGAGAGAGAGGCTTGAAGAGGAGAAAAGAAGGAAACCTAGGAAGCTTAGGGTTTTGGGCAAGAGTGACGGGAGACTGGAGAAAGAAACTATCGGGGGTCTAGGAGAAAGTGAGGAACCAGAAGAGAGTAGAGTGATTGGAGTAGCGGCTGGAAGAAAGAAAACTGAGCTAGGAGGGAACCAAAGGAAAAACAGCAAGGAAGAAGAATCAGAAGGAAGAACCGAGAGATCTGAGAAAGAGCAAGCGGAAAAGGAGATCCAAGGCTGAAAACCCAGGTTCAGGCTTGGCCGTTGATACCTCCATCAAACCCAGGCTGAAGTTTCAAGCCCAAAGGCGGTGAACAGGTAGTCTTCAACTCTTTCTATTCCATATGACATCTAGTCTGTGTAACCAGAGATTCTGGGTTCTTATTCATGCTTGGATGTTGAATCATTGCGTCTTGATTGCTGGAGTAAAGTTTGGTGTTTGTTTGAGTCTCTTGACATGAAAACTATGAAACTCAGAATCTGCGAATGTGGTCGAAAGATGAGAGACAGTCTGATGTTTTCCTGCGTGCACTTGCATTTCACAGGCCAAAATTTATTCTTTGTTGTTGCATTTCATTCGACACACTCTGGTTTCATGTCTGGGTTTTGTTATTCGAAGAAGGCTGAGTTTTACTTCTGTTGGGGCTGAGAAATCCTCAGGTTTGATCTGGTTTTGGGGACGGAAGTTTGGGGTTTTTTCTATAGGTTTTAGCTGATGGGTTTGTGAGAGTTCACGGCTGTTGCTTTGCTTGTCTTTGTGCGCAGTCTGGGTTGGAGAATTCTAGGGAATGCATAGTTTAAGGCTGGGTCTTGATGATAGGATGCATAAGGTGTTGTTTTGGTTCGAGAGATTGCTGTTTGTTTGAATTTTGTTGGCTGCATATGTCCTGAATCCCATTGTTGGAAGTTGCAAAAAAATAGTTGCTGGAAAATGGATTTTAGCTATTCGAAAGTTGCAGAAATTTTATTTCCATTTTTGCACGTTCCTTCTTTCTGAATTTTGTGTTTCAGCCTAAGATTTTTATGTTGAAAACTAGGAAGAATGTTTCAGAAGCCTGTTTGCCTGGTCTTAGAGTACTTTTGTGCTTAGAGTTGAGCATAAAAATCTGCTGCAACAAGCTCGAAGCTCTCAGCTTGTTGCAGCAGCGTGGACAGATCCTTTCTTTTTCCTTGGATTGCTGAAGTTTTGGTTTGCTTAAAATGCTTGATTTGTTTGCTATTTGACTGAGATGTCATGTGCATGTTGGGGAGCCCGTCAGTGTTCATTATCTTGTTTGAGTCGAGTTTTTCTTATTTTTCTGGGAAGTCTGAATCGAATTCTTTAGCAAATGATCATAGCATTCCGTTGTGTTTGTCGCGCCCCACTTTTCGATTCGAGTTGTATTGTGTGGTGTGTGGTGTGCAATGTGTGAACGTGTGCAAAATGAAAAGTAAAAGGCCATGGGACTTAGAATGCGACGATTTGGCCAAGTGAAGTTCAAAAGGGTTTTTTGTATCAAAAATGGAGTCGCCACTTGGTATAGAGTTAGGGTGTACCAAGTCACCCAAAAATGATTTTTTGTTTTTGAATAAAAAAGTAAATAAACCCTTTTTAAGAACTTTTGGGTCTACGTAACCAAAAGAGGGATCGGGGGTCACATTTGACGAAAGGGAAGGCAAGGATAAAAATCCAAGGCACCCCTTCGACCTAGCCAAGGCTAGTTGCGTGACTTGAACCAATTTTTCCTAAATTTTCTACCCAAGGTATGTATCACGTATTGGATATGTCTATATGAATGCAAAAACCTAGACCTAGGGGGATTGGGGGAAATTTCTCTTCAAAGGTTGAGTGGTGCCAATCACATTAATTGTGAAGCCCAATAATGATCCTTTTGGAGAGGTCACACCTAAACCTAAATGACGTGAAAAATGAGTGGAATGCATGCCATGTGAAAGTGTGAGTTTGTGTGAAATGAGAAAAATGATAAAAGTAATAAGATAAGAGTGAAGGTGTGCAAATGTAGATGAAAGTACTCGTGTGCGAGTGAAGATAAAAATGTTCGTGTGCAAGTAAAAAAATGTTCGTGTGCAAGTGAAGGTGATAAAAAAGGTGCATGTGTGCAAATGAGACAAAAGTGAAAGTGTAATGATAGAGTGGATTGACAATGCATGAGCCTAGGGAATTCATGCATATTGGGTACGGGGAGACCTAAATCGTGACTTGATTTTCCCTTTGATTAGAAGGCGAAACTAGTGTGCTAAGGCTATCGAGTAGCCACACTCGCTCGTTTCCCTTATCGGAAAGGGACACTCAAGCAAAATGAACCCTATAGCTAGTATGGGATGCAAAACCTAAAGTGAGGGGAAAAGGGGGTCGAGGATCATGCCAAATGATAAAACTAAGGAAAATGCGTGATATGTAGTGAACAGGCAAACAATGCATTAATAAAAAAAACAAAGGAAAAATCCTATCGGGTCTAGCGTTGGACTAGCCCTTTCTATGAATTCCTAATAAAAAAATGAGCCACAACTAGCATTAGGCTAGTGTGGTGACGTACATTCATCCATTCCATTCATTCATGGTTATGAAAGCAAGTAGACATGCCAAAACGCTCGTAAACACGTAGCACGTAGCACTTAGCATGCTCGACTAGATGCAAGAGCCTACTAAAGCAATTTAACATGTAACAACAAAAGCAAGCAACCAAGGGGAAGGGGAAATGGACCAGATGCTCTCCGAGCCCTATCTATTACAAGCCAAGAGGTGTACACATACCCCATAAAAGCATAAAGGGGAAGGGAAAATGGACCAAATGCTCTTCGAGCCCTATCTATTACAAGCCAAGAGGTGTACACATACCCCATAAAACTTAAATAAAAGTAAAAGCAAGTAAATGCATGCAAGGAGGCAAGGAAAGCGAAGTAGACAGGCATATTCACATAACACATAAGAGCACATAGGAGAAACAAAAAAAGATAAAAAAGAAATTGTACCTCCCCCGTGTGTAATGCTAGTAAGGTGAACGAGACTCAACTTGGGCTATGGTCACTAAAGAAGAAGCTAATTTGGGCTAAAACCATTCAAAGGAAAGGATTAATGCACCAATATAATGATAAAAGATAAATATGACACTCGGAATCCATCAAACATCGAATCCGTCCTCACTTTGCAACTTAGAAATGATCAAATAAAATAAAAAAAATAATAAATAAAAAAAAACAAATTAGACCAACCGATCACCTAAACCATCTCAACATGAATCTTCCATCAATTGCAACTCAATGAATATCAAAAAACTAATTAAAGCCCAAAATAAAGGCATGATCATCCAATCTCCAAGCATAACATCTACTAAAAACCCCAAAAACAAGCATTACTCAAACATTTGAATCTAATAAATCGTTTAAGCACTTCAAAGATTCCAAAAATAAAGAAAGAGTCAAACAATGATTGAAGTTGCAATGATTTTAGGACTTAATTACAAGATACTAAAACATGCTTGGGCTATTGTGGCACAAAGAGAAACTTAGAGGGATCAAATTGATTAAATGTTCCAATTACTTGGGCCATAGTGGCATAAGGGGAAACTTGAGGGGGCAAAGTGCTACATTTAGAAATATTGGCATGCATGCATACGTAAAGAACAAAATTTTCTGCAACAAACAAGAAACTTTCGGCAAACAACAAGGAAATTTCGGCAGTAACAAGAAAATCTTGGTAGGCTAAGCTAGCTCATCCGCAAATTCATCTATGAATCTTTAGCTAGCAAAGCATTAAACTAACTCCAATTAAAGCATGCTTAAACAATACTTAATCAAAGTAATTTCTTGCAAGTTTACAAAATCAAAAAAAAAACTGCTGCACTTTTGTTACAAAACCAACTCAAAGATTGCTGCATTTGCATTTTTTTTCAAACAGATTTTGGCAAAAACTAAAGCCAAGTTTGGACAAGTTTTATCTAGCAACATCCCCACCTTGAGTCAAACAACATAACACCCAACTTGGTTCCCCCAAACAAACCAAAACATAGCAGGAACAAACATGCAAGTGCTAGGAAATTTTATGCCAAGAAGATTCAATGTTCCTAACCTCATCAAAATTCCAGCAATGTTTAAACGTTGTTCAAACTATTTAGAGCCAAACGTACATCTTCAAAACCAATCAAACACTACCCTTTTCTACAATAGATTTAGCTAGCAAAAAGGAAATGGGCAAAACCAACTTATGTGTTGTTGCAAGAAGCTAAGAAAACAGCAAGTTATGGAGATGAACTGCAGCAAAAGAAAGAAAACCATCTACGGCAAAATTTCTGTTGTTATGTCGCAACTCCATTCACATGAACTTCACACATATAAAGCTCACCAAGCTCATGGGTTTATGAGAAATGCAGCAAAGAATCCAAGATGAAAGTTCATGGCTAAACTGGAGAATTGTAGCCAGGGAACAACATGTGTCAACTCATGGCTAGATGAAAAGTGCAGCAAAGGAACAACTAATGCAAGCTCATGGCTAAGCTGAGAAATGCAGCAAGGGAACTACAAATGCAAACTCATGGCTAGATGAAAAATGCAGCAAAGGAACAAATAAGGGAAACTTCATGTGTCACGGCTGGAAAATTCTAGGACAGAAAGTTCGGCAGTTTTGACTTACTTATTCTCAGCAAACATTCGACCATAGCTCAAGCGTTTTAAGGATGCAAATGTACAAACTCAACACCTAAACTCCCCTTCCTTCCCTTCTACATAAGATTAAACATGCAGCTTAAGCGCGAAAATTCATTGGACAGCCATGAAAAAAAACAGCCATAAGAATGCCACAGAAATTTCGGCCACTTGCTCATATGTTTTCCAATAAAGAATCAAACGTTTTTTCAAACCTTATTGAACCCAAATACACACAGCTTTGATTAAATACTTTCAAATCCAGGTTTGCAACTTTACACTAAGCAAATGACTACACAAACAAGCCAATCAAGAACAACAAAAATTAAACGGAAAGCCATGCCAAAAATCTAAAGCATATGTGCGCAAGACTGGTTCAATGGTTAATTTCAGCAAACATTTGGTTCTAACTTAAGGTTTTCAAGCCTTCCCAAAACACGCACGTATATTGCATCTTCAACTCCAACCAAACACATAACTTACGTGCATTAAACCAAAGAGGAAAGTCAGCCATTTCAGAAAGCTTAGCTACCCAGAAATTATCAACCAAAATGAAAATCTGTTTGCCGTTCAACTGTGAGTCAAACTTCAGATTCAAAGCACTTCAGAAATAACTCACATTCATGCTAAAAATTGACTCAAACAAACCAGAAAACAAAGCCAATGAACCAGAGTTTTAATGAAAACCGGCAGGTTTGCAATGAGCCTGTTTGGCAAAGAAATTGCCTTGGATTGCCGCAAGACTCTTCATCATTTTTTTTGTTTTTTTTTTTTTGTAATCTTCGAACCCAAATCACAAACCTTTATTATTATCGAACCACATCCCAACAATCAATCATCATGTTTTCACATTCCAACACTTCCATATGCAAAAATTTTCCCAGAAATTCTAACTTTTTGGCACCTTTACCATTAGAACAATCATGAAGAAATAGCCCAAGACAAAAAGGCATGATCAATGACTATCAAACAAAGCTGATTTCTCGACAAACAAACTGCTGAGTTACGGACCATGTCCAAACTATGTTCCAACCATGTTCAACCATCAAAACTCAAAACATCGAAACAAAATAAAACATCATATCAAACCATGTCCAAACCTGCAATTTTTTAACGTGAACTCGCAGACCAAAAGTTAAAAATGTATAAAGTCTTAATGGAAAAGGAAAAACATACAAAATGCTGAGTTTATTTGGAGATACAAAACCAGAAAAGGACTACCTTTGTAGCCTATGAAGTTGAGATGTAAGAACCAAATTTCTGGGAGCTCAAATCTTCCGGCCGTTCACTGGAAAAAGTCGCAGCCTTGGAGACAGATTCTCTACCGTTCCCCTCTTCCTCGACTCTATCCTGCTCTCCTTCCCCCTTTTTGTTCTTCTTTACCCTCTTTTGGTTTCAACTCTCTCAACTCTCAGTTTCGATTCCTCCCTGATTTCTATTTCTTCCCTTTTCTTTTGCCGTGAATTCTCCCTATTTTCTCCCCAGATTTTTCAGCCGTTCCCCTCTCTCCAAAACCTCTCCTCCTCCAGTTTCGCCTAGCTGTTTGATTTTCATGCGCCGTTGCCCTCTAACTCTCCCCTTGCGGCTATCTTTCTCTCTTGTTTTTATATCCCCATTCAACCCTAAGAACCTCTGTCCTTTTTCCTGTATTTTGCAGCTTCAGGAGCCGTCCCCAGATTTCTTTGCAAACGGCGCAAGTCCGCAGCCTTCATGCTGCGGCAACAAATTTTTTTTTTTAACTAATTTATTAATTACAGAAATGATAAGATAAAATATAAATAATAATAATAACAAAATTACACAAACCAAGTAATAATAATAATAACAAAACAAAAATAATTTTAAACAAAAAACTAAACAAAAATGGCCATTTTTAATTTTCCAATTTTTCATTATTTTCTTTTTCTCAAAATAACTTAATAAAAAAAACTAAAGTGCCAAAAGATTGAATTTAAAGAAATAAACATATTTTTGTGAACAAATTTTCCCTTTTTTTTCTTTTTCTTCTTTTTTTTTTCTTCTTTTTCCTCTTTTTCTCTAATTTTCTCTTTTCTCCTTTTTTATGATTTTTCATTTTCATTTTTCCTTTCAAGAAAGCATTGAATAAAAACAAAATGACTAAAACATATTTTTGATGTTTTCCTTTTCTTTTTCCTAAAAACTCTGTGCTAATTTTAAACTTAAAAGCTGAAACTAAAAACTAAAACTAAAAGTAAACAAGAATAAATGGCAAATGAAATAGGTCAACTAAAAGGGCGAAAATGAATAAAACTAAAATATCATAACAACTAATAGTGCAAAACACGAACTAAAATGCAAGCAATCTAAAATGAAAATCATGAAACAGATGCTACATAAAATTATTCAAAATTTGGTGTCTACAGTTTGCCCCTCTTTGTCTGAGTTTTGAAAAAACTTGAGACAAAGAAGTAGACACCAAATACTTACCTGTGTTATTGGGCTGCAAAAGATTCCAACGAACAGGAATTCTAATACGGGACTGACCCGGACACGAAAAATAAAACGGGACTGACCCGAACAGAAATTTAAACGGGACTGACCCGAGCAGAATTTAAACGGGACTGACCCGAACAGGAATTAAACGGGACTGACCCGAACAGGAATTAAACGGGACTGACCCGAACAGGAATTTCAACGGGACTGACCCGAACAAGAATTTAAAGAACAAGAATTTAAACGGGACTGACCCGAACAGGAATTTAAACGGGACTGACCCGAACAAGAATTTAATGACCCGAATTTAAACGGGACTGACCCGAACCAGAATTTAAACGGGACTTTGACCCGAACAGGAATTTAAACGGGACTGACCCGAACAGAATTTAAACGGGACTGACCCGAACAGAATTTAAACGGGACTGACCCGAACAGAATTTAAACGGGACTGACCCGAACAGAATTTAAACGGGACTGACCCGAACAGAATTTAAACGGGACTGACCCGAACAGAAATTTAAACGGGACTGACCCGAACAGAATTTAAACGGGACTGACCCGAACAGGGACTGACCCGAACAGAAATTAAATGGACTTCACTGGGGAAGTTTGAGACAAAAAATTGAATTTTTACCTGAGAGTAGTTCAAATTTTTGGTACCTAGAGGGAGGTTGGATCTCTGTAGTTGAAGCGATGGCTGGTGTTGGTCCTTATAATCCAACTTTGCAAATAACATTGCTTTAGATTTGAAAAAGAGAATGATCGCTTTCATTTTGTGACCGCAGTGTTCCTGCAAGAAAAGAATACATAATAATGGATTTGCCACCATTATTTGATCCGGTTTGCCTTGAGAATCGTGTAAACATGAGTCTCGTACTATTTTTGCCTCTGTTCTGCGGCATCCGTCTTGGTCGAACTTGTGACTTTGCAAATTCTGAGACTGATAAAATACGGATTGACCACGTTACCCAATCCAGGTGGTAGCTTTGTTGCATGTTACTCCCTGTAACTGATGATTGAATCCCCTATTTTTGCGCAAACCTTTGGGTTTATCATTCATTTGAATTCAATGGTGAAAGAATGATGGCGTGAAAATTTATCCTATAACAATCAATGTATATGCAAGATTATTTCCTATGTCAGGCAAAGATGAGCATGCAAAAGAATGTAGACAATCATAAGCAGTTATACACAAATAATTGAGAACAACCAAAAGGTTCATAAAGATACATTTTGCAAAAGAATATTTGTAAAGAACAATACAATTTTAGCCAACGAAAATCATATTCAAGACTTTGGATATTTTGCTACGGAATCCGATACTGGCAAAAGTATCACAAACATGAGGAAAAACCCCAAACGAACCAGGTCATCAGCTGTTCCTTCTCGCGCTCGTCTGTTGTGAAAAACCCGCCTTGGCGCCCTTTCGGGTTTTCACCAAGGTTGCCCCTACCCTTTTTGTTTTTGCTTTTTCTTTTCCTTTTTTTTTTCTTTTTCTTTTTTCTTTTACAAGGCGCCCTTTCGGGTTTTCACCTAAAGAATAAAAACACATCTCGACCATGATCGACTCAGAAATATGAGTTAAAAGGTTTCAGGCATCAGTAAAATGCACTTCCCTCGTAGATTTGGCGAAGGCATTACGGACATCACTTGCCAGTTGATTATCAAATTTTGCTAATAGAAATGCAACAAATGACGGAAGCCAGGACTTTGGGTTTTGTAATGAGGTCAGGTAGGGTGTTTTTCCAGAAAGGTTAAGGCTTGAAAGCAAATTCGATGCCAGGGGTAAAATAAACTGGGATTGCCCTATTTCGAAATCATTTCCGATTTTGAACGAAACCGGGAAAAATTTGCCCCAGTTTGGTCGGACTTTCACTCTTTGCATTTTCTTCATTGCATTTTCCTTACTTTTGCACTTTTCTTTGAAAACTAAATTTGCCCCAGTGTGGGGTTCTTTTTTCTTTCTTTTGCTCATCTCTCTTTCAAAATTAAAATTTTGCCCCAGTGTGGGGTTTGCAATTCTCAGGGGTTATCAAACGAAAATTTTGTCAATTCTGATGGCTCAAAGGGGACAAGTAGGGATAAAATATCTTTTAAGTGTAAAAGAAGATGGCCTGACTTGCATTTCGCCATTTGCATGAATTTCTAAAGAAAATTTGCATGATCAAATGAAAAACTTTTTGCACATATCTGAGTTGATGGGTTGAGGGAATGCTCGTCCATCCATTTCTGCCAAGATAAGAGCTCCGCCAGGTAATACCTTTTGGACAATGAACGGCCCTTGCCAATTTGGAGCAAATTTGCCTTTAGCTTCATCTTGCATCGACAAAATCCGCTTCAGTACCTTATCACCTTCTTCAAATGCCCGCCGATGGACCTTTTTGTTGTAAGCCCGGGCCACACGCTTCTGATAGCACTGACCATGACAGATAGCGTTGAATCGCCTTTCATCGATCGACGTCAATTGTTCATGGCGCTGCTTTATCCAATCAGCCTCTTCCAATTTAGCTTCCATGAGGATTCGCAACGAAGGAATTTCAACTTCGGCTGGTAATACAGCTTCCATTCCATACATCAGTGAATATGGCGTTGCCCCAGTCGATGTCCGGATAGAAGTCCGATACGCCATTAGTGCATAAGGCAACTTGTCATGCCAATCGCGATGCCTTTCAGTCATTTTGCGAATAATCTTTTTCAAATTCTTGTTCGCGGCTTCTACGGCTCCATTCATCTGAGGCCTATAAATGGCGGAGTTGTGGTGTCTGATCTTGAATTGCTCGCATAGTCCATCCACCATGTCATTGTTCAGATTTTTGGCATTGTCAGTGATAAGCGTTTCGGGTACCCCAAAGCGACAGATGATGTGATCTCTCAAGAAATTGGCAACTATCTTCTTCGTCACATGTTTGAATGATTCCGCTTCAACCCACTTGGTAAAATACTCAATCGCCACCAATATAAATCGATGTCCATTTGAAGCAGGAGGATCGATTGTACCAATCACGTCCATACCCCACATTGAACAGGGCCACGGGGCGGTCATGCTATGCAACTCAGTGGGTGGAGCGCGTATAATGTCACCGTGCATTTGGCATTTTATACATCTCCGGACAAAGTCTATACAATCACGCTCCATAGTAAGCCAGAAGTATCCGGTTCTCATGATTTTCTTTGCTAGCAAATGGCCATTCATGTGAGGTCCACAAACACCACTGTGCACTTCTTTCATCATATATTGAGCTTCATCTTCATCAATGCACCTTAAGAGGTTCAAATCTGAGGTTCTTTTATACAAGACTTCTCCACTCAAGAAAAATTTTGAAACCATTCTGCGCAAAAAACTCTTATCCTTTGAACTAGCATGCTGAGGGTAAGACCCCGTTTTGAGAAATTCCTTAATATCCTTATACCAAGGCATATTATCAGAGGACTCGTCTGCAACCCAACAGTGGGCAAGCTTGTCTTGAAGTTGAATCTGGATTGGTTCGATTTTCAATTCATCTGGATACTGGATCATAGAGGCTAAAGTGGCCAAAGCATCGGCAAATGCGTTTCGGGCTCGCGGGAGATGTCTGAACTCCAAATTTTGAAATTGCTTGGCCAGAGTGAGCAAACTACAATGGTAGGGCAGAATTTTTGAATCTTTGGTTATCCACTGCTTCAAAGTCTGATGCACGAGCAAATCTGAGTCACTGAAGGCTATCAACTCCTTGATTTCCATCTCTAAAGCCATTTTGAGACCAAAAATGCAGGCTTCATACTCAGCCATGTTGTTTGTGCAAGCAAATTGCAATTTGGCTGCGGCAGGGTAGTGTTTTCCTTCGGGCGAAACCAGAACAGCTCCAATTCCAGCTCCTAGAGAATTTGAAGCTCCGTCGAAGAAAAGCCTCCATTCAGGGCTCTGCTCACTTATATCATCTGCAGTGCCTACAAATAGGACCCTCTCGTCAGGGAAATAAGTACGGAGTGGTTGATAATCATCATCCCTTGGATTTTCCGCCAAATGATCAGCTATAGCTTGCCCCTTGACAGCTTTCTGTGAGGTGAAAACAATATCGAACTCCGAGAGGATTATCTGCCATTTCGCCAAACGCCCAGTCAACATCGGCTTCTCCAAAAGATACTTCAAAGGATCAGACCGGGAAATAAGATAAGTGGTATGGCTCAACAGGTAATGTCTCAGCTTTTGAGCCGCCCAGGCCAATGCACAGCAGCTCTTCTCGATGAATGAATAATTAGCCTCGTACTGTGTGAACTTTTTGCTTAGATAGTAAATGGCTTGCTCCTTCCTTCCAGAGTCATCGTGTTGCCCCAGAACACACCCTACTGCTCCGTCGAGCACCGATAGGTACATGATCAGCGGTCGGCCCGGTTTGGGTGGCACCAGGACCGGAGGCTGCAACAAATAATCTTTAATCTTATCGAAAGCTTGTTGACACTCCTCATTCCAGTACAACGGCACATTCTTTCTTAATAATTTGAACAACGGCTCACATGTGGCCGTTAATTGGGCAATGAACCTCCCAATAAAGTTGATCTTTCCTAAGAAGCTTTTCACGTCTTTCTGAGTCTTTGGCACTGGCATTTCTCGAATCGCTTTGATTTTTGCCGGATCTATCTCTATGCCTCTCTTGCTCACGATGAAACCCAACAATTTACCAGCTGGTGCCCCAAAGGCGCATTTCGCAGGATTTAACTTCAAACTGTATTTCCGCAGCCTTTCAAACAGCTTCCTCAAATCATCCAAGTGGTCCTTCGTCCTTTTAGACTTGATTATGATGTCATCCACGTAGACCTCCATCTCCCGGTGGATCATATCATGAAATAGGGTTGTCATGGTCCTCTGATACGTTGCTCCAGCATTCTTTAAACCGAAAGGCATGACTCGGTAGCAAAAGGTACCCCAAGGGGTAATGAAAGCAGTCTTCTCCCTATCCTCTTCTGCCATCAAAATTTGGTGGTAGCCAGCAAAACAATCGCAAAAGGATTCAATCTCATGTCCGGCAGTATTGTCTAAGAGAATGTGAATATTTGGTAGAGGGAAATCATCTTTAGGACTGGCTTTGTTAAGGTCTCTATAGTCAACACAAACTCTCACCTCTCCACTCTTTTTTGGAACAGGGACTGGGTTGGAAAGCCAAATTGGGTAATAGGAAACAATGATAATGTTGGTTTTGAGTTGTTTTTCAATTTGCTCTTTTATTTTGAGGCTCATATCTGGTTTGAATTTTCGGGGTTTTTGTTTTACGGGTGGAAAAGAAGGGTCTGTGGGCAACCGGTGCACTACCACGTCAGTTGAAATACCAGTCATATCATCATAGGACCACGCAAATACATCCTGGAACATAGTCAAGAACTCAAGCATTTCCTTTTTCTGGCTCTTATTCAAATGAATACTAATCTGCACCTCCTTAACTTCATCTTTAGTGCCAATGTTTACTGTTTCTGTCTCTTCCAGGTTCGGTTTCGATTTTTCCTCATATTGTTCAAAGTCCTTTGCAAAAGAATCGAACACCTCCTCATTATCACTCTCGCTTTGAAGCTCGGATTCACAGACCTCCAAGTCGTGAGTGATATAGAGATTGCCATTATCGAATTCCAGAATAGTAATATCCAACGGGTCAAACAGTTTTATTTTTGGCCATCTGAAAGAATTAACGAATGTGGGGCAATAAGCAAATAAACATACAACAAACAAATGAAACAAGCAATATGAATATAAACAAACGAATAAACAACAACATGTCAAGAACAACTTGTGCATTTTCATAAAACCCTTGATTGAAAGCAAAACAAAAGAAAGCAAACGGAAACAATATTTACATATGCAAATTTTAGCCAAAAGTAAAGATGCTTTCATTAACTATTTACAGATGCAAAAGTATTTTTCCATGAATCCATATGAATGACAAACCCCCTACATTTACCGAAACTCCTTCTGAACAGGCAGGAACTCGGCAGTCCAATTAGAAATAGACCCCTCAGGGATGTCAGGAAATTCGGCCTCGCTCGGGAAATTGTCTTCAAATATTGCCCCAACGAACAATTGGGACAAACTATTCTCGATTTCTTCAGTTGAATTACCCTCTGATGTGATTATTTCAGTTGGCCGGGGAAAAGTATACCACAGTGGTGGAATATCGAAAACCCTTTGCCGGCCCTCCTTTTCTGCTCTTTTACGCTCTTTCATCTCCTTGAAATCCTTGGCGGTTGGTCTGAAACCCAAACCGAAGGTATCTCTCTTTTCTACTATCTTCACTGGCTTCAGGATCCCTTGCAGTTCACGCCCCAAACCCTTGTCGAATTTGTATCCTCCACGAATCATTTCTCTAGCCATCATTACACTGGCTTTTGAGGGAGTTTGTTCCTCCGTGGTTATCCAACTTACGGAGACTATATCGGATGTGCTGTGAGGGGACATGGTAACACTTTGACTACCCTCCTCTTTAACTCCAGAATCGGTGATCACCAGGCAGTCCTCTTCAGCAAAGATAGTGATTAGCTTGTCATTTACCACGAACTTGAGTAATTGATGCAACGAAGACGGCACGGCCCCAGACTTGTGAATCCATGGCCTTCCAAGTAAAATATTATAAATGCTTGGGAAGTTCATGACTTGGCAAGTTATTTGAAACTGGGCGGGCCCCATCTCGATTACTAAATCTGCCTCTCCTATCGGCTCCCTTTGAGCTCCATCAAACCCTCGAACGATAGTCCCTGAAGGCCTCAGCTTGATGTCTTGCAACCCTAGTTTCTCTAAGGTACTCCACGGACAGATATTCAGTGCGGATCCATTATCGATTAACACCTTAGGCAGCATTTTTCCGTTGCACCTCACTGTTATGTACAACGCCTTATTATGTCCAATGCCCTCCGTCGGCAATTCATCATCAGAAAAAGCAATTTGCTTCTTGAATAATACACTCCCCACCACGTTTGAAAAATTATCAACAGAAATGTCTCTCGGAATTTGAGCTCTTGTTAATACATCGATCAATGCATCCCTATGCACGTCCGAGGAGAAAAGTAGGTCCAACATGGTTATCTGGGCAGGTGATTTGCTTAGCTTTTCCACTATGTTGTATTCACTTCTCTGGAGTCGTTTAAGGAAATCCACGGCTTCTTTCTCGGTAATTGTTGGTTTGAGGGGTGGCTCAGAACTATTGGCTTGAATTGGAGTAGTAGTCTCAAATGGATTTACAGTCTTCCCCGATCTAGTAACTACTGACACTTCCTTCTTTGCAGTTGAATTTTCCCCGATCTGTATGCTAGGCTCATCGTAATTCCACGGCACTTGTTGCAGACTTAATACGGGCTCCTGCTTCGGGAATTCGATGACTACTGGTTTCAAAGCTTCATTCTCCGCTGGCGTGAGATCTAAGACAAAAGGCTTGTTATCTTCTTCGAATGGCAACTCTATGACAAACGGTCGGTCCGTGACCCCAAACACTTCAGCTTCTATTGCCAATTTCTTAATTTGTTCCTCGTACTCCGCATCGTCCATAATAACCCCAACGTGCTCTGGCAAGGGGTTTTGATTTACGTTTGGCCCTTGCGGCTCCCTCTTTCTGATCACGATTTCTCCAGACTCAACCATATCCTGAACTTTATGCTTTAGCGCCTTACAATCCAAAGTTGCATGCCCAGGTGCCCCTGAATGATATGCGCAAACAGCTTGCGGGTTATACCAAGCGGGCATGCCATACGGATAGGTAGGAGGTGGTACTGTACCAATTTTTCCGGAGGCCTTTAACTGGTCGTACAGTTGGTCTAAAGGCCTACCTAAATTGGTAAAAGTACGGCTTGGGGGTCGGTTGTAAGGTTCATGAGGTTGAGGATGATTGTAAACAGGTCTATTTGGAGGAGGAAATCTTGGGTTATATGGTGGACGAAGTCGGTTTTGGGGTGGATTTGGTTGGGAAATTTGGAAAGGGGCTGAAGGTGGGTTAGTATAGTTTGGGCGAGGTCGAGGGTGGTGGATATTGGTAGTATATACATGGTTTGGGCTTGAATAGTAGTAAGGGTAAGGTTGTTGGTAGGTTGGGTTGTGTTGGCATCGGGGTCGGGGTGAAAGGTTGTGGTTCCAAACAAAGGTTGTATCTCCTTCTTTCTTTTTGAATGGTGGTTTCTTTTCACTGCTTCCTCGCCCTTGCAAAGCTTCTACTTGCGATTTCAGGGCAGATACATTAACAATTTTCCCAGCTCTTACAAAGTCGTCAAATTCTTCAAGTTTATTTACAATTGCAGCAAACGAACATCCGGTCATACGGAAAATCTCTTCGAAGTACGGCGGATCATGGGCCTTTATGAAAGTACGTATGATTTCATCCTCGGTCATTGGTGGCTCGACCTTAGCAGCTACCTTTCTCCACCTCTTAGCATAGGTCTTGTGGTCCTCAGAAGGCTTCCTTTTCGTTCCTTCCAGAGTAGTCCGGGTTGGCGCTAGCTCACAGTTATACTCATATTGTCGAATGAAGGCATTGGACAGATCGAGCCAGGTCTTCACTTCCTCTGGCTTTAGGTTGGAGTACCAATCGAGAGCATCCCCTTCTAAGCTTTCTGGAAATAATCTCAACGGCAAATTCTCGTCATCCACTGGCTTGCCCAACTTGTTAGCAAACAAGCGCAGGTGCGTTTTAGGGTTGCTGGTACCATCATATTTGTTGAACTTCGGGGTCTTGAACCCCACCGACAGTTGTACGTTTGGAAATAGGCACAAATCATCGTAGTCCAGCACCCCTTGCTTGCTTAAACCTTGGCTCTTGCGGATGAATTCATCGAAACGATCCAATCGCTTAAGCAACTTTAGATCAACCGGGGCAGATGACTCTCCCATTTCTGGCTTGTTTTGAAAAACGTGCTCCGGCACAACGGGCTCTGCGGTAGTTTGGAAAAAAGTCGGTGGATTTACATGCATGTTTGGATCACCCTGAGGCTGGAATCCTTGCCCATAAAGGGGATAGAAAGGAGGATTTTGAGTATAAGCATATTGCGGGTTGAAAGTTCCCTCAAACGTGGTTTGAATTGGAGGAATAACAAATGGTAACGTGGTTTGAATTGGCGGAATAACAAATGGTTCGGATTGTGTTTGTTTGATGGGCGGAGACTCGGGTTGCACTCCGCTACTAACGAGCTCATCGATCAGTTTCTTTTGGGCGGCCATTTCAGATGCCATCTCCCCAAATTTAGTGAGCAATTCGGTCAACTGAACCCCGGGACCTAGGGGGATTGGGGGAAATTTCTCTTCAAAGGTTGAGTGGTGCCAATCACATTAATTGTGAAGCCCAATAATGATCCTTTTGGAGAGGTCACACCTAAACCTAAATGACGTGAAAAATGAGTGGAATGCATGCCATGTGAAAGTGTGAGTTTGTGTGAAATGAGAAAAATGATAAAAGTAATAAGATAAGAGTGAAGGTGTGCAAATGTAGATGAAAGTACTCGTGTGCGAGTGAAGATAAAAATGTTCGTGTGCAAGTAAAAAAAATGTTCGTGTGCAAGTGAAGGTGATAAAAAAGGTGCATGTGTGCAAATGAGACAAAAGTGAAAGTGTAATGATAGAGTGGATTGAGAATGCATGAGCCTAGGGAATTCATGCATATTGGGTACGGGGAGACCTAAATCGTGACTTGATTTTTCCTTTGATTAGAAGGCGGAACTAGCGTGCTAAGGCTATCGAGTAGCCACACTCGCTCGTTTCCCTTATCGGAAAGGGACACTCAAGCAAAATGAACCCTATAGCTAGTATGGGATGCAAAACCTAAAGTGAGGGGAAAAGGGGGTCGAGGATCATGCCAAATGATAAAACTAAGGAAAATGCGTGATATGTAGTGAACAGGCAAACAATGCATTAATAAAAAAACAAAGGAAAAATCCTATCGGGTCTAGCGTTGGACTAGCCCTTTCTATGAATTCCTAATAAAAAAATGAGCCACAACTAGCATTAGGCTAGTGTGGTGACGTACATTCATCCATTCCATTCATTCATGGTTATGAAAGCAAGTAGACATGCCAAAACGCTCGTAAACACGTAGCACGTAGCACTTAGCATGCTCGACTAGATGCAAGAGCCTACTAAAGCAATTTAACATGTAACAACAAAAGCAAGCAACCAAGGGGAAGGGGAAATGGACCAGATGCTCTACGAGCACTATCTATTACAAGCCAAGAGGTGTACACATACCCCATAAAAGCATAAAGGGGAAGGGAAAATGGACCAAATGCTCTTCGAGCCCTATCTATTACAAGCCAAGAGGTGTACACATACCCCATAAAACTTAAATAAAAGTAAAAGCAAGTAAATGCATGCAAGGAGGCAAGGAAAGCGAAGTAGACAGGCATATTCACATAACACATAAGGGCACATAGGAGAAACAAAAAAAGATAAAAAAAGAAATTGTACCTCCCCCGTGTGTAATGCTAGTAAGGTGAACGAGACTCAACTTGGGCTATGGTCACTAAAGAAGAAGCTAATTTGGGCTAAAACCATTCAAAGGAAAGGATTAATGCACCAATATAATGATAAAAGATAAATATGACACTCGGAATCCATCAAACATCGAATCCGTCCTCACTTTGCAACTTAGAAATGATCAAATAAAATAAAAAAAATAATAAATAAAAAAAAACAAATTAGACCAACCGATCACCTAAACCATCTCAACATGAATCTTCCATCAATTGCAACTCAATGAATATCAAAAAACTAATTAAAGCCCAAAATAAAGGCATGATCATCCAATCTCCAAGCATAACATCTACTAAAAACCCCAAAAACAAGCATTACTCAAACATTTGAATCTAATAAATCGTTTAAGCACTTCAAAGATTCCAAAAATAAAGAAAGAGTCAAACAATGATTGAAGTTGCAATGATTTTAGGACTTAATTACAAGATACTAAAACATGCTTGGGCTATTGTGGCACAAAGAGAAACTTAGAGGGATCAAATTGATTAAATGTTCCAATTACTTGGGCCATAGTGGCATAAGGGGAAACTTGAGGGGGCAAAGTGCTACATTTAGAAATATTGGCATGCATGCATACGTAAAGAACAAAATTTTCTGCAACAAACAAGAAACTTTCGGCAAACAACAAGGAAATTTCGGCAGTAACAAGAAAATCTTGGTAGGCTAAGCTAGCTCATCCGCAAATTCATCTATGAATCTTTAGCTAGCAAAGCATTAAACTAACTCCAATTAAAGCATGCTTAAACAATACTTAATCAAAGTAATTTCTTGCAAGTTTACAAAATCAAAAAAAAAACTGCTGCACTTTTGTTACAAAACCAACTCAAAGATTGCTGCATTTGCATTTTTTTTCAAACAGATTTTGGCAAAAACTAAAGCCAAGTTTGGACAAGTTTTATCTAGCAACATCCCCACCTTGAGTCAAACAACATAACACCCAACTTGGTTCCCCCAAACAAACCAAAACATAGCAGGAACAAACATGCAAGTGCTAGGAAATTTTATGCCAAGAAGATTCAATGTTCCTAACCTCATCAAAATTCCAGCAATGTTTAAACGTTGTTCAAACTATTTAGAGCCAAACGTACATCTTCAAAACCAATCAAACACTACCCTTTTCTACAATAGATTTAGCTAGCAAAAAGGAAATGGGCAAAACCAACTTATGTGTTGTTGCAAGAAGCTAAGAAAACAGCAAGTTATGGAGATGAACTGCAGCAAAAGAAAGAAAACCATCTACGGCAAAATTTCTGTTGTTATGTCGCAACTCCATTCACATGAACTTCACACATATAAAGCTCACCAAGCTCATGGGTTTATGAGAAATGCAGCAAAGAATCCAAGATGAAAGTTCATGGCTAAACTGGAGAATTGTAGCCAGGGAACAACATGTGTCAACTCATGGCTAGATGAAAAGTGCAGCAAAGGAACAACTAATGCAAGCTCATGGCTAAGCTGAGAAATGCAGCAAGGGAACTACAAATGCAAACTCATGGCTAGATGAAAAATGCAGCAAAGGAACAAATAAGGGAAACTTCATGTGTCACGGCTGGAAAATTCTAGGACAGAAAGTTCGGCAGTTTTGACTTACTTATTCTCAGCAAACATTCGACCATAGCTCAAGCGTTTTAAGGATGCAAATGTACAAACTCAACACCTAAACTCCCCTTCCTTCCCTTCTACATAAGATTAAACATGCAGCTTAAGCGCGAAAATTCATTGGACAGCCATGAAAAAAAACAGCCATAAGAATGCCACAGAAATTTCGGCCACTTGCTCATATGTTTTCCAATAAAGAATCAAACGTTTTTTCAAACCTTATTGAACCCAAATACACACAGCTTTGATTAAATACTTTCAAATCCAGGTTTGCAACTTTACACTAAGCAAATGACTACACAAACAAGCCAATCAAGAACAACAAAAATTAAACGGAAAGCCATGCCAAAAATCTAAAGCATATGTGCGCAAGACTGGTTCAATGGTTAATTTCAGCAAACATTTGGTTCTAACTTAAGGTTTTCAAGCCTTCCCAAAACACGCACGTATATTGCATCTTCAACTCCAACCAAACACATAACTTACGTGCATTAAACCAAAGAGGAAAGTCAGCCATTTCAGAAAGCTTAGCTACCCAGAAATTATCAACCAAAATGAAAATCTGTTTGCCGTTCAACTGTGAGTCAAACTTCAGATTCAAAGCACTTCAGAAATAACTCACATTCATGCTAAAAATTGACTCAAACAAACCAGAAAACAAAGCCAATGAACCAGAGTTTTAATGAAAACCGGCAGGTTTGCAATGAGCCTGTTTGGCAAAGAAATTGCCTTGGATTGCCGCAAGACTCTTCATCATTTTTTTTGTTTTTTTTTTTTTGTAATCTTCGAACCCAAATCACAAACCTTTATTATTATCGAACCACATCCCAACAATCAATCATCATGTTTTCACATTCCAACACTTCCATATGCAAAAATTTTCCCAGAAATTCTAACTTTTTGGCACCTTTACCATTAGAACAATCATGAAGAAATAGCCCAAGACAAAAAGGCATGATCAATGACTATCAAACAAAGCTGATTTCTCGACAAACAAACTGCTGAGTTACGGACCATGTCCAAACTATGTTCCAACCATGTTCAACCATCAAAACTCAAAACATCGAAACAAAATAAAACATCATATCAAACCATGTCCAAACCTGCAATTTTTTAACGTGAACTCGCAGACCAAAAGTTAAAAATGTATAAAGTCTTAATGGAAAAGGAAAAACATACAAAATGCTGAGTTTATTTGGAGATACGAAACCAGAAAAGGACTACCTTTGTAGCCTATGAAGTTGAGATGTAAGAACCAAATTTCTGGGAGCTCAAATCTTCCGGCCGTTCACTGGAAAAAGTCGCAGCCTTGGAGACAGATTCTCTACCGTTCCCCTCTTCCTCGACTCTATCCTGCTCTCCTTCCCCCTTTTTGTTCTTCTTTACCCTCTTTTGGTTTCAACTCTCTCAACTCTCAGTTTCGATTCCTCCCTGATTTCTATTTCTTCCCTTTTCTTTTGCCGTGAATTCTCCCTATTTTCTCCCCAGATTTTTCAGCCGTTCCCCTCTCTCCAAAACCTCTCCTCCTCCAGTTTCGCCTAGCTGTTTGATTTTCATGCGCCGTTGCCCTCTAACTCTCCCCTTGCGGCTATCTTTCTCTCTTGTTTTTATATCCCCATTCAACCCTAAGAACCTCTGTCCTTTTTCCTGTATTTTGCAGCTTCAGGAGCCGTCCCCAGATTTCTTTGCAAACGGCGCAAGTCCGCAGCCTTCATGCTGCGGCAACAAATTTTTTTTTTTAACTAATTTATTAATTACAGAAATGATAAGATAAAATATAAATAATAATAATAACAAAATTACACAAACCAAGTAATAATAATAATAACAAAACAAAAATAATTTTAAACAAAAAACTAAACAAAAATGGCCATTTTTAATTTTCCAATTTTTCATTATTTTCTTTTTCTCAAAATAACTTAATAAAAAAAACTAAAGTGCCAAAAGATTGAATTTAAAGAAATAAACATATTTTTGTGAACAAATTTTCCCTTTTTTTTCTTTTTCTTCTTTTTTTTTTCTTCTTTTTCCTCTTTTTCTCTAATTTTCTCTTTTCTCCTTTTTTATGATTTTTCATTTTCATTTTTCCTTTCAAGAAAGCATTGAATAAAAACAAAATGACTAAAACATATTTTTGATGTTTTCCTTTTCTTTTTCCTAAAAACTCTGTGCTAATTTTAAACTTAAAAGCTGAAACTAAAAACTAAAACTAAAAGTAAACAAGAATAAATGGCAAATGAAATAGGTCAACTAAAAGGGCGAAAATGAATAAAACTAAAATATCATAACAACTAATAGTGCAAAACACGAACTAAAATGCAAGCAATCTAAAATGAAAATCATGAAACAGATGCTACATAAAATTATTCAAAATTTGGTGTCTACAGTTTGCCCCTCTTTGTCTGAGTTTTGAAAAAACTTGAGACAAAGAAGTAGACACCAAATACTTACCTGTGTTATTGGGCTGCAAAAGATTCCAACGAACAGGAATTCTAATACGGGACTGACCCGGACACGAAAAATAAAACGGGACTGACCCGAACAGAAATTTAAACGGGACTGACCCGAGCAGAATTTAAACGGGACTGACCCGAACAGGAATTAAACGGGACTGACCCGAACAGGAATTAAACGGGACTGACCCGAACAGGAATTTCAACGGGACTGACCCGAACAAGAATTTAAAGAACCCGAAGAATTTAAACAAGAATTTAAACGGACTGACCCAACAGGAATTAAACGGAACCCGAACAAGAATTTGAACGGGACTGACCCGAACAAAAAATTTAAACGGGACTGACCCGAACAGAATTTTAAACGGACTGACTGACCCGAACAGGAATTTAAACGGGACTGACCCGAACAGGAATTTAAACGGGACTGACCCGAACATGAAAACGGGACTGACCCGAACAGGAATTTAAACGGGACTGACCCGAACAGGAATTTAAACGGGACTGACCCGAACAGAATTTAAACGGGGCTGACCCGAACAAGAATTTAAACGGGACTGACCCGAAAAGAATTTAAACGGGACTGACCCGAACAGGAATTTAAACGGGACTGACCCGAACAGGAATTTAAACGGGACTGACACGAACAGGAATTTAAACGGGACTGACCCGAACATAAATTCAAACGGGACTGACCCGAACAGAAACAAAAGCGAGGAAGAAGGAAAAGCTCCGGCAGCAAGGAGTTTAAGAAGAGGGAAATCAGAAAAGGAAAAAGAAGGGATCTTCGGTTGGTATTGGCCACATCAGCGCTGGAATCTCCTTCAACTCAGTTCATCGATTTCCAGAACCGTTCAATTTCTTTGGGTCATTCTTGTCCCTTTAGTAGTCTAAGGGCTCTCAGGTATAACGGATTCTTCTCAATGTTAGTTTAACATAATCTTCATATGGATTGAAGTCCCTTGCGCATGATTTCCTTCTTTTGTTTAAGTTTTAGTCGTTACCTATGCCTAATGACTATGACTATGGTTACGTTTGGTGACTTTGCTGTGCTGTTGACAAGGCTTGGTGTTAGTCTTTTTGTTCATTTAATGTGCATCTGAAAGCATGAATTCAGTTTAGGAGCCATGAACAGATAATGTTTTCCTATATATGTAGGCTGATGTTCTAAAGGTCGCATTTTTGGTTTTTGTTTGTGTGTACAAGTTGGGTCTAAGAAATTCGGCTGTATGTTATCAATTCGGCCAGACTGCATTTTTCCTTCTTTTTGCCGTTGTTTGTTTAGAACTACCATGGCTATGTCTGTCCAGTTTAGGAAATGTTTAGACTTGTGCATGAATACCCTTGAACTGGGTAAGGAAGACATGAAACTGTTGGCTGCAGAATTTGCAGCAGAGCATAGTTTACTGCAACCCGTTTTGTTTTCTTTTCTTTTCCGCAAACACTCACAAACTTTAGCTATCCTAATTTGCTAGTTAGTCTTGTGTGAAAATGAGCAGTAGAAGATTGGTTTCAGTTTGCATGTTTGAATTTCAAAAACACTTGAGCTATGGTCGAATGTTTTGTTGAAAATAAACTAGTCAGGATTGCCGAACCTTTTGCCCAGAATTTTCCAGCTTTTGCATGTTTTTTTTTCATGTTTTGGTTGGTTCGAATGTTGAAATGGGTGTTATTACACTTAGATTGGTTTTGGGTGTTTGTGTTCAAACATATTTGAGCTGGAATTGAATGTTTGCTGGCCACATAGACAATAGGTAGCTGGATCATTTTGCATGAAAGTTTCCAAGAAATTTGCATCAGTTTTTGTCATGTTTTTTTTTGCTTGTTTGCTGCTCTTTTTGTTGCATATTCAGTTTTGTTGTGTTAATCAAAGTGTCCAGATGTTAAATGAGGTCAAGTGATAGTCTTTGCTGGTTTTGTTTGAAGTTTGCTTGAAACTTGCATTTGAAAGCTTGAAGTTGCAAAAATTCTGGATGAATATTGCCGCAAGCTTCACCTTTCTCTTTTGCTGCATCTCATGCCTGGCTGTTTTCCTTTGCCTGCATTTCCTGATTAAGTTTCGGCCATCCATTTTTGCTAGCTGGGTTTGCATGTTTTGGGGTGGTTTGAGATGATTGAATGCATTTGCCATGTAAGGGGCTGAAGCAAAAGTTTTTGCTAGCTGAAGTTTAAAAAAAAACTTTTTGGCCTGAAGGTTCTCTTGTTGCTGGAATGTTTCTCATTTGTCACATGAAATTTGCATGCAAATCTTCTTCATTCTGGTTATGGCATGTATGATAAGTTTGGTAGGAGTTTGATGTTGGTTTTGGGTTTGAGATGGTTGTGTGAATTTGTCAGGCAAAGTTGCTGAAGTTTGAGAGCATAAGAAACGTTGCAGAAACATTCTCTTCGTAACCTTTGCATGCTTTTGCATGAAAGGATTTCTGGAAATTGCACTTTAACACCCTCAAGTTTCCCCTTATGCCACTATGACCCAGAAATTGGAAAAATTAATCAATTTGGTCCTTGTAATTTTGCAGCAATGCTACAAAGACTCAATTGAGTTCTAGTAGCTTGCAATTTGGTCCTAGAAGTAGCTGCATTTTAACCATTACTTGACTTTTTCTTTGCCTTTGGACCCTTGAAGCTCTTAAAAATGTTTGATTAGGCTTGAGTGCTTGGTTAGCGTTCGCAATGGAGTCCTTGGTAGCCTCAACTTTGCAATTCGATTGCTCGTTTGCTTTCGTTTGTTTAGGTGGTACTTATTGCATGAATTTGTGAGCTTTGTGTCTAAATGAGCTTGTGTTTGCCTATTTTCTTTAATTTTCCCAAATAAATTGGTACCTTGACCATTTCTTTTATTTTGGAGGATAAATAAGCCATTTAAGTCTTGTCCACCCTATTAGCACCACAAAAGGGGGAGGTATAATTTCTTTAATTCTTTTTTTTTTGCATCTCCTACGTGATCCAACGTGCTAAGTGAATTGCATGTCTATTTGCTTTACTAGTTTTGCCTTAATTCCTTTTATTTCATTTATTCTTGCTTTTCATTAAGTTGTTCATTATGGGGTATGTGTACACCTCTTGGCTTGTAATAGATAGGGCTTGGAGGAGCAATTGATGAAGACCTATTGAAGACGTGTGCCTAACTAACAAATGTAATAGGTTTATTAGTTAGATTGCTTGCTATGTGTTAACTTGCTTTATTAGGTTCTTGCATCTAGTCGAGCATGCTAAATGTTATGTGCTATGTGTTTATAAGTGTTTGGCATGTCTACTCGCTTTCCATAGCCTGAATGAATGTGATGGATGAATGTACGTTTCCACTAGTCCAACGCTAGTCGGAATTCATAGAATGGGCTAGTCCAACGCTAGACCCTTAGGGATTTCCCCTCGTTAGTACAGGTTTGCATGTTCATTACATGTCATGCATTCTTTTTAGTTTTATCATTTTGCATGCCCCTCGAACCCCTTTTCCCTCCATTTTAGGATTTTTGCATTTCATGCTAGTTATAGGGTTCATTTGCTTGAGAGTCCCCTTAAATATGGGATATAGACGAGTGTGGCTTTTTCTAAGCCTTAGCACGCTTGTATTCCCTCTATAAAAGGGCAAATTGAGTCACGATTTAGGTCTCCCCGTACCCAATATGCATGAATTCCCTAGGCTCATGCATTTTTAAATCCACTCTACCATTTTATATCCTCATCACACTTTCATTTTTCCTCCCATTTTGCACACGTGCACCTTTATGTTTCTTCACTTGCACACGAACACTTTTATCATCACTTGCACACATGCACTTCATATTATCATTTCACATACCGTACCTTGCCCACTCACGTGCACATTTTCATTTACATATTTATTGTCTTTTATTACTTTTTCAAACTCATGTCCTCACATTGCATACATGCATTCCATTCACTTGCATCCCACTCGCATTATTCGTGACTTCTTCAAAGGATCGTTATTGGGCTTCACAACTAATGTGATTGGCACCACTCAACCTTTGAAGAGAAATTTCCCCCAATACCCCTAGGTCTAGGGTTTGCATCCATGTAGTGCATCCAAATGTAATAAATTCTTTGGTTAAAACAAGAAAATCTTTGATTAAATCGTGCAACTAGCCTTGGCTAGGTCAAAGGGGTGCCTTGGATTTTATCCTCGCCTTCCCCTTTGTCAAATGTGACTCCCGAACCTTTTTCTTTGGTTTACGTGGACTAGGAGTCGTTTAAAAGGGGTTTCTTATTACTTTTTCCTATTTTTTCTTTAAAAATTCATTTTTTGGTGACTTGGTACACCTTAACTCATTACCAAGTGGCGACTCCAATTTTTATTTCAAAAACCCTTTTTAAACTATAATTTTGGGTCAAATCGTCGCATTCTCAACCCCCATTTAGACCCATTTTTTCTTTTAAATCACAATTCATTTTCCAATCACAAAAAATACATTTTTTAAACCATTTATTTATTTATCAAAAAATGGGGCGCGACAGTTGGCGACTCCACTGGGGACATTTGAGAGTCCGAGCTAATTTGATTTAATCAACCTTTTTCTTCTTTTAACCTTTTCATATATCACATTTTAGGCGACCACTTGGACATGTGATCGTATCACGACGTGTGCGTAGCATGATCCGAGTCGGTCACTCGATCTTCCGCTTTAAACTTTAGGTTGATGACCTATTAGTTTTTAGTCGAAGGTTGAGGATTCTTTTTTAGATTCGCCCAGACGGGTAGCCGTAACACGACGTGTGCGTAGCAACGTCTGGGGAATCGCTCGAGCCACCGACAAGGAACCTTGGGAGTGATGACCCTTGGTTTCCAAGTCTGAAGGCTCGGGGACCTATGACCTATCGAGTCTAGATGCATTAGTGAGCCCCAACCTCATGCATCCATTTTAGCTTGCCTAGGTTAGAGTCAGCCTTACCCTATTAGGGACACCATTCACGAGGGGAGGGATCCCACCCTCTTTCCTTATTTCTTTGTTGCTTTTATATCATCTAGTTGTCCAACGTGTTATGTGATTATGTGTTGAACTAACGTTTCCTTCTTTCTTATCTTTTGCATTCACAAACGTTAGGAAATAAGAGGTCTGGCATGATCCTCTTTTAGGACCTACCCTTATAGATAGGCTATTGCACGTTTAGAAATTTTGGTATATTTTGTTCATAAATTAATAATGCCATACCATTTTAGGCCTACCCTGGCAAATAAAGGGTTCCTTAGGTCACGTTTCATTTCGAATTGCATATTTACATCGCTTTAATAAATGGCATCATGCATTAAACCTTAGAAAGGGAATGCCATTTAGGGGATCCCGTGTTAGGAATAAAACCACCTTGTGTCTCGGATACTTAATCCAAGGAGACTTGCACGTTTACATTTTGTACCATCCAAAGGGGTAGTGCACAAGGTAAGGTAGGATCCGATCATTTTCCTAAAGCGATCTTTGGAATATGAGCGTCTAATAATCCCTTTTTGGCCATCTTATCAAAGTTGGTAAAAATCCCTTGCGTAAAAGGACATTAAGTTGAAGAAAATTCACAAATGATTCCTTCTATTGAGACGATAAATAAATTGAGGCCAAATCGTGATTTTAGAAGGCTCATAGACTAATTTTCTGAAATCACCAATGGCCGGCCGATTCAATCGATCCATTTTGTCAATTCATAATCAATTTTGAATAAACCATTCATTTGACCAATTTACCCTTTTTAGGGTCATCCGGTCGATTTTGAATAAATCGTCAATTCATTTGACCAATTTACCCTTTTTAGGGTCATTTGACCAATTTACCCTTTTTAGGGTCACCTGGTCGATTTTGAATAAATCGTCAATTCATTTGACCAATTTTCCCTTTTTTAGGGTCATTTGACCAATTTACCCTTTTTAGGGTCATTTGACCAATTTACCCTTTTTAGGGTCATCCGGTCGATTTTGAATCTCGTCAATTCATTTGACCAATTTACCCTTTTTAGGGTCATTTGACCAATTTACCCTTTTTAGGGTCATCCGGTCGATTTTGAATAAATCGTCAATTCATTTGACCAATTTACCCTTTTTAGGGTCATTTGACCAATTTACCTTTTAGGGTCATCCGGTCGATTTTGAATAAATCGTCGATTCATTTGACCAATTTACCCTTTTTTAGGGTCATTTGACCAATTTACCCTTTTTAGGGTTATCCGATCAATTTTTGAATAAATCATCAATTCATTTGACCAATTTACCCTTTTTAGGGTCATCCGGTCGATTTTTGAATAAATCATTAATTCAATTTCATTCGTTTGGCCAATTTACCCATTTTTAAAGCAGCCGAGCCGATTTTGAATAAATCAAATCTCGCTCAATCTATTTGAGCAATTTATCCTTCTAGGGCGATCTGGTCAATTTTGAATAAATTTTCGATTTTCATTCAATTTATTTTGAATAAATTTCTCAATTTCATCAAGTTCCTTTTTTTTAGGATGATTCGGTCAATTTCGAGTAAGTTTTTAATTTTCACTCAATTCGTTTGACCCGTTTCCCTTTTTAGGGTAATCCGGTCGTTTTTTAATGGTCAATTCCATTCAACACATTTGATCAACTAGGGTTTCAATGCCGAATTTCAAATTGGGAAACCTAGTAAATTTTGAGAAAACCGTCCATTTCATCCAGCTATTTGATCAGTTAGGGTTTTGACCCGTGATTCACTGAGAAATCTAGTCAACGAATTCAAATTTTTTCGATAGGAAGTTCGTTAAGGTCAAACCCATGCGTTTTTTGCAAAAATCTTGTATTGATCAGAAGTGGTCAATCCATTCGGACGTGGACCTCATTTTGCAAAAAATTACTTTCACTCAATGAGGTGATCAGATCCATCAGGTATGGTATGGTGCCTACCCTAGAGGATTGCATTTTCATGCTTGGCCTACCCTTGGCACAAAAAGGGTTCCCCCATAGGACATGCATCCGAATTTCTTGGATATCTACTAACTCTTGCCTTTTTCTCTTTCTTTTCTTTATTTTTATTGTAATAACTAAGCAAGGGTTAAATCTAAAGGCAATCTTTTCAAAAATTCTCAGGTAATATTTAAACATAGCTTCTCGTCAAAGCCCCATCATAACACGATCCCGTAGCCAAGCTCAAAGGAGTCGTGTAAACATGAGTTCACAACCGGAACAATCAGATAGGTCTGCTACTACCGCTCAACCCGAGACCATGAGTTTGGGGGTTCAGTTGACTGAGATGCTCACTAAGTTCGACAAGATGACCATTGAGATGGCGGCCCAAAGGAAATTGATTGACGAGCTAATCAGCAGCGGAGTTCAACCCGAACCTATACCCGTCAAGCAGGCTGAGCAAGAGCCATTTGTCATCCCTTCAACTCAAGTCACCGTTATTCCATCTTTACCTATTCCACCCGAAGGAACTTTCACATATCCCACCATACATTTACCATACACTTACCCTCCTGATCCTTCATTTTTCCCTACTTACATGCAAGGCCTACAACCTCACATCACCTCAAATATACCCCCCGAGCCACACACTTTTTATCACGCTACTGCTGAGCCTTTCTTGCCAGACCATACCATTCAAAACAAACCAGAGATAGGAGAATGTTCTGCTCCTGTTGATATGAAGTTGCTCAAGCGCCTTGACCGTTTTGATGAATTTATGAGGAAAAGTCAGGGTTTAAACAAGCAAGGAGTATTGGACTATGATGAGCTTTGTCTCTTTCCAAATGTGCAATTGCCTGAGGGGTTCAAAACTCCGAAGTTTAACAAGTATGATGGGACAGGCAATCCCAAGACACACCTCCGATTGTTCGCCAACAAGTTAGGTAGGCCAACAGATGATGAAAATCTGCCTTTGAGGCTATTCCCAGAAAGTCTGGAGGGGGATGCACTCGACTGGTATTCCAAGCTGAAACCCGAAGAAGCGAAGACCTGGCTTGACTTGTCCAACGCTTTTGTAAAGCAGTACGAGTATAATTGCGAGCTGGCTCCAACACGAACCACGCTGGAAGGAACAAAAAGAAAACCCTCTGAGGATCACAAGACTTATGCTAAGAGATGGAGGAAAATAGCCGCAAAAGTCGAGCCACCAATGATTGAGGATGAAATCATACGCACCTTTATTAAGGCACATGATCCGCCATACTTTGAAGAAATTTTTCGAATGACTGGGTGTTCCTTTGCCGAGATCGTTAATAAATTAGAAGAATATGATGAGTTTATAAGGGCAGGAAAGATTATTAACGTGTCGGCTCTGAAATCGCAATTGGAAGCGATGCAAAATCAAGGCAGCGGTAACAAGAAATCCCCATTCAAAAAGAGAGAAGAGGAGGCTTCATTTGTCTCGAATCGAGGCCCTGCTCTCCAACCAAGATACCGACAGAACTCCACCTATTCACCCCGTTACCCGTACCAATCACACTTTCAACCTGTGCACCATACCACTGGTAACCACCCTCGACCTCGACCAAATTACCCAAACACACCTACGACACCATTTCATATTTCTCCACATAGCTTTCAAACTAGACCTCGCTCTCCTTATCATCCAAGACCCACCTTACCCGTCAACCATAACTACAACTATCAACAGACCGCTGGCACCCAAGACCCAGCCCGATATAGAACTTTTACCAATTTAGTCCGGCCCTTAGATCAACTATATGAGCAACTCAAGGCCGCAGGGAAAATTGGTACAATACCTCCTAAAGTCTATGCTAAAGGAGTTCCCCCTGGTTATAATCCTCAATCTTTTTGCGCCTATCATTCTAGAGCTCCGGGACATTCTACTGCCAATTGTTGGGTACTCAAACACAAAATTCAGGACATGATTGAGGCCGGAGACATAATTTTGAGAGGGAGAGAAGAACAAGGACCAAGTATAAGTACAAACCCCTTTCCCAGACACAAGGACACCTTTGAGGCATCCACTTCCAATGACGAAATTTGAAAATCCTGAAGGAGCTCTGGACAATTTGGATGGCTGATTATCCTCCCTCTCGAAGGGAATTTCAATGAATTTAGGGGTTGTCATTTACTAAAATTCACAAAAACTTTTTCTTGCATATGTGAATAGCTTAACGAAAGCATCTTTTGCAATTGAGTTTTGTCTTGTTTCTGCTTTGATTTGGAGTTTCATGAAATGCACAATTTGTTTTATTTGTTTATTTGATTATTGTCCTGAATTTTTGTTAATTCTTTGAGATGGCCAAAGATGAAATTATTTGATCCTTTGACTATCACTGTTCTGGAATCTGATGTAGCCCTTCATTGAAAACCCCTTCATTAAAAATCCTTTCGTTGAAAATCCCTTCCTTGGGAAAGCCTTCATTGAGAAAGCCATTGAAAACCCCTCCATTAAAAATCCCTTCATTGAGAAATCTCTTCTTTGAGAGATCCCTTCATGGAGAAAGCCTTCATAAAAAAAAAAAAAAATAAAAAAATCCCTTCGTTGAGAAATCTCTTCTTTGAAAAAAGCCTTCATTGAGAAATTCCTTCCTTGAGAAAGCCTTCAATAAGAAAACCCTTCATTGAGAAAGCTTTTATTGAGAAAACCATTGAAAAAAAAAATCCCTTCATTTGAGAAATCCCTTCATTTGAGAGAATCCCTTTCCGGCCAGGCTGAAAGTTGGTCGGTTAGAGCAGTGTCATCAACGATTGATTCTGATTGATGAAAAGCAGTTGAATGATATGTACCATGACCAATTTTGTCAAAATGCATGGCCTGTGTTCATAATAAAAGGGGCCGCCACCGATCTTCTGAAGAAGGGAACAAAGTGCTAAAGTAATGAAAGATGAAGTCGAAGGCAAATTTGCTTCAAATTGGCAAAGCTCATTGGGTGTTCAAAAGGTATTACCTGGCGGGGCATTCATGGATAGACAGACATTCTTTCAACCTATCAACTCAGACTTGTGTAAGAAATTCTTTATTTGATTATGCAAATTCCTTCTAGGAAATCGTGCAAGAGACGAGGCAAAAGTCAGGCCATCTTCCTTTTCGATCAAAACATTTCATCCCTAGTCATCCCCTTTGAACTATCAGAACAATAATTTTCGTTTGGCAACCCCTGAGAATTGCAAACCCCACACTGGGGCAAATTTATCTTTGAAAGAGATATGGAAAAAAAGAAAGAACCCCACACTGGGGCAAATTTAGTTTTTTGAAGAAAAATGCAAAAAGTGAGAAAATGCAATGAAGAAAATGCAAAGAGAGAAAAATCCAAGCAAACTGGGGCAAGTTTTCCTTGGTTTCGTTCAAAAAATTAGAGATAATTTCAAAATGATGCAATCTCAGTTTATTTCACACCTTTCATCAAGCCTGCTTTCAAGCCTCAACTTTTCCTGAAAAACACCCCACCTGACCTCATTACAAAAGCCCAAAAGTCCTGGCTTTCATCACTTGCTGCATTTCTATTAGGGATTTTGCTAATCAACTGGCACGTGATGTCCATAATGCCTTCGGTTAAGTCTATAAGGGAAGCGCATTTTACTGATGCCAGCAATCTTCAACTTACATTCCTGAGTTGACTATGGTTGAGCTCTTCCATTGTTTCATTAGGTGAAAACCCACAAGGGCACCTCAAGAGAGAGAAAAAAAAAAGAAGAAAGAAGAAAAAAAAAAGAAAAAACCAACAAAAAGGGTGGGGTGCAACCTTGGTGAAAACCCGAATGGGCGCCAAGGTAGGTTTCTGCAATGAGCAAGCACAAAGAGGAACAACTGGTGGTTTGGTCCATTTAGATTTCTTCTCATTTTTGTCATACCTCTGGCAACATTGAATTCCGGAGCTAAGATATCCAGAGATTTGAATATGACATCTGTTGGCCAAAGCTGTCACTTTGTAAAATATTCTTTTGCAAATACATTCTTAGGAAACTCATTTTTTCCAAATTACTTGCATTCATGGCATTTTTGTAGAATTTAAGCACAAATGGTTAGGTGTACATTCTCGTGTATATTCATTTTTACATGACATGTGAATTTTCTTGCATACCTCATTCTTTATCATTGAATTGTGGTGAATGACAATCCCCGTGGTTTATTGCAAAA
>NW_020862788.1:0-21711 GCF_003713205.1 Coffea eugenioides | reverse complement strand
AACTTGAATTACCAAGACAGATTTAAGTTGGTTTTTGGCCAACTTTGGAAATTCGGCAAAATTCACTTGTTTTGAACTAACCTTTAAAATTTGGAAATCAATTAGTGTTACAAACAAGGTTTAAAACACAATAAGAGAAACAAGAATCGGAGTTTTGAGTACCAAGATATAGTAGCTCCAAGTTGCTGAAAAAGCTAAGACTATTGGGCTATTTTCCAGGTTTGAAGACTAGATTCGAAGTATCATTTGGTCACCGAGTTGGCATTGGAAATACATCAAACTTGGTACACTAAATCTTCCATGCGTGAACAACATTTCTACCAAGTTTCATACAAAAACTCTCACGGTAAGGCAGTCATTAAAACAACCAAAGTTTATGAAGAGTTTCAAGGCTAAACTACCTTCTCACTTTTCTTTTGTTTACAAACTTTTTGTACCATGAAATTAGTTCCAAATCTCTCCATTATTGAAACCAAGAGTTCATAAACATCCACTGAGCAATTTAAAGACCATTGACATCCAAATTTTCGAAATAAAACTCCCCAAATTAGATTTGACCATTTGGCTAAGAGAAAACGAAAAGTTTTCCAGATTCGATGAGCAAATTTTGTGACATCATTTGCATATCAAAATGGTCTTAGAATATTACCAAATTTCGTACAATTAAACCTCCATATGAGGATTACTCTTCTATCAAATTTCATTTGAAAATTCACACGGGAAGGTAGTTAACTAAACCATCAAAGTTCAAGAAATTTCCCCAAGGTAAAACTGTCTTCTAGTTCTTCTTTCCTTTTTAAACATTTTGTCCAAAGCAACCAAGCCAAATCTGGTTTATTTGTGAAATAAAGTCCAAGGAACATCTAATATAAAGTTTGGTAGATGTTGGACATCAAAGTTTCCAAAACAACAAGTCCCAAATCATTGTTAGTTACAAATCTGTCCAAGTGGAAAATTCTATCACTGTAGCAGTTTCAAACTTTGGCCACAACTCACTCAATTCAACTTGGAATTTGGCGTGGTTGATGGCGTTGGAAAGCTCTCTCATAAATATGAATTTTATCAGAAGAAACCATTTTCAAATTCTATCCACAAACAGCTCGTTTTTGAGCATCAAGATACAAGTCCTGTCCTGTCTCCTGGAGAGAAACGAAACAGGACAGTGATTTTCAATCGAATGGTGTGGCTCACTCAAGTGGAACCAGAACGTGCATTTGGTACCAATGGAAACCTGGGAATGTCTAGTTTCAAATGCCACTGATGGTACTCAATTTTGACCTTGGAGTACAGAGTTATGGACGATACAAAATGACTGCCTGGGCAATACGGGATTCATTTTCCAGTTTTACTAACTTTGGAAATCAACTCATTTGACCAACCAAATCATGTTATTTTTCAATGAAATTTTGTACACACTCACAATAACATGTAAACAACATAATCAAGTCATTAGAACCTCAAAATTTTACACAAAAATGGTCGGACAAGGCAGGGGTAAAACGGTCACTTTTTACTCCATGCACTCCTTGAAGTTTCTATTAGTTATACACCATTAATCTACCTTTTTGAGCACTAAACCAACATTAAATCCATCATCAAGCATGAAATCAGTCCCCAAGACGAAGGTGAGAGTTCATAGAGCCCACCCATTTCATTTTACACCATAACCAAGACTACCCACATGCATGCAAGAGTTTATACGCGCAATTGAACCTCCATAAAACAAGATTTCGGTAGTTGATCGTTACCTACTCTAGTTGAAGACCAAGGCAGTGATTTTCGGTCCCCATTGCTCCAGAAAAACCGTGAGTTTTAGCTCCTTTTTGCAGCTCAATGTGGTGTCCAAGAGTGGATCTAAGTGTGTATGAAATTTGGTAGGATTTGGATGAAGATTGGTGAGGTTTTTGTGAGAAGAAATTTTGAAACTTGGAGGTTGAGAGAGAGAGAGAGATGGCCGGCTGTTTGGAGCGCAAGAGAGAGAGAGAGTGATCAGATTTTAGCTTCCAAGAGAAGCTTCATTTGTGTGGCCCATAATTGTGCAAAAGTCAACTCTCACTAGTGCGCGTACGCGCGCGATTCGGGCTCGATTCCTCTTGCATTTGTTTCACTAGTGCACTAAACCTCTAATGCACTTATATTCATATAAATATTATTCACTCTTAATTGTCCCAAAATAAGGGTCTAACGTTCCTCAATTTAAATCGCGCGTGTGAAAACGCGTATCTCCAATTTAAGCGCGATAACGCGAAACTTTCGAGAAATTCTTATAACGATAGTACTAATAACTATCACTTGAGTATTTAAACATTAAAATACCTAATTTAGGTCCATTGTACATGTCTCCAATATTCCAAACTTATTGTACTCTCAATCGGTCAAGATTTCCAAAGACGTGTTTACTATTTTCACTAAACGAGCTCCCGAAAATTAATCTTTGAAACAAGTCATTTTAAAAATATAATGAAACTATATTTTCATGTAATTAGGTCTCAAGAGCTTAGAAAATAATATTCGGAGTAAAAAGCCAAATAAATAATTAAATAAGCTAGAAATAGGAGATTAAATAAGTAAATTTTTGCGAGTCATCACATACTCTTTTAGAACCTACCCTCTTAGATAGGTTATTGCACGCTTAAATTCTGATGTTTGCATTTGTAAGTTAATAATTGCATTTCATTTTTAGGCCCACCCTAGCATACGAAAGGTCCCTTAGGTCATGTTTTCATTTCAAATTACATATTTAATTGTTTTGATAAATTGGTATCATGCATAAACCTTAAAGGGAATACTATTTAGGGAATCTCGTGTTAGGAATAAGCCATCTTGTTTTTCGAATATGTAGTCCAATGAGACTTGCACGTCTATACTTCTTGTACCGTCCAAAGAGGTAGTGCACGAGATAAGATAGGATCCGATCTTTTTGAAGATGACAGGGCAATTTTTGCACATTAGAACATGAGCATCTAACAATCATTTTTTGGCCATTTTATCAGAATTGGTAAAAAATCCCTTGCGTAAAGGACATTAAGTTGAAAAAATTCACAAATAAGTCCTCATTGTTAAGATGGTAAATATATTGAGACCAAATCTTGATTTTAGAAGACTCATAGACTAATGCATCACAATAAATTTTTTTTGAAACTACCAATGGGCAGACAATTCAATCAATTTTTTGAATAAATCATCAATTTCATTCAATCCATTTAAACCGATTATTCAGTTTTTTAGGGCAATATAATTCAATCAATTTGACCAATTTCATCCAATCCATTTTATCAATTCATTCATTTTTAGGACAATCTAATCAATTTTGAAATAAATCATCAATTTCATCCAACCCATTTTATCAATTTGTTCATTTTTAGGGTGATCCAGTCAATTTTAAATAAATCATCAATTTCATTCAATTCATTTGACCAGTTCACCCATATTTAGGATGATCTAGTCAATTTCAAATAAATTATCAATTTCATCCGATCCATTTGACCCGTTTATTCTCTTTTAGGATTTCGATCTAAGGTTCACTGATAAATTAGTCAAGACGTTGCAATCCTTTCAAGAATAGGCTCTTTCACACATCATTTTATGTGTTAATCAAGGTAATCAATCCATTTAAACTTTGTCCTCATTTTGTTAGGACAAATGTCTCTTGTCACTCCAATTGGTCAAAATTTTCAAGTTATTTTTCACTCGAATATCAATAAGTTGATCGGATTCATCAGGTATTGTATGTGCCTACCCTAGAGGATTGCATTCTCATGTTAGGTCTACCCTTGGCACAAAAATGGCTACCCCAATAAGACATGCATCCGAATTACTTTAATTTTTTACTAACTCCAGTCTTTATCTTTTTCTTTCTTTTTGTCAGCAGTTAATCAAGAGGAGAATTTAAATAGGATTTTTCCTAAATTTTCAGGTAATTATAAACATAGCTACACGAAGAAGCTCCATCATTACACGATCACGTAGCCAAGTTTTGAGAAATAGTGTAAACATGAATACACATCCTGAGTCATCCGATAGGTCTGCCATGACGCCAACATCCGACCTTGAAAATCTGAGAGCTCAATTGAGCGAAGTGTTAAAACAAAATCAATGAGTTAAGCATGGAGATAACCACACAACAGCGCGTGATTGATCAGTTGGTCAGCAATGTTCAGTATGATCCCTTACCTGCTAGTCAATCCACTTACTCATATCCATATCCATATTACCCAAATCCACGCTCTGTTTACCATACTACTATCAATCACCCTCGATTTCGGCCAAACTATGTAAACCCACTTATACTACCCGTCCCAATTTTTCAACCCAATCTTCAAACTAGATCTCACCCTCCTTATAATCCAAGACCTGTTCAATCAAACAACCAAACTTATCCTCTAAACAGTGAAATCTGAATCCCAACCATATCGAACATTTACCAACTTGGGCCGATCCATTGATCAATTGTACAAATAACTCAAAGCTGCAGGAAAAATTGGTGTTATACCTCCCAAGATCTATTCTAGAGGTATTCCCTCTGGCTATACCCTCAAGCCGTCTACGCTTATCATTCTGGAGCTCTTGGGCATCCCACCAATAATTGCAGGGTATTGAAACATAAAATACAGGATATGATCGAAGCAGGAGATATAGTGCTAAGGAAAATGGGAGAACAAGGACCGAGAATAATTACAATTCCCTTTTCCGAACACAAGGACACTTTTTAAGCATTTATCCCCAATGTGAAAATTTGAAAATCCTGAACTAGTGAGATCCCTCCCTCTTGAACGGAGTTTCGATAAACTTTGGGAATTGTCTTTGGTTAAAATCAATGAAAATCATTTATGCCTGTGTCTTGTGTTTAACTACGTTTTTGTAAATAGTCTTGAATCAAGTGACTTTTGAAGACATGTCTTGTTTAACAAGTAACATGCTATTAGGTTTGATCTTCATCTTGAAATCAATAAAATGTACAGTTTTCTATATACTGTGTTACTTACATCTTTTCAGATGATCAAGAATAAAATCCTCTGACCTTTTGGCTATCACTGTTCCGAAATTTAATGGTAGAAATCTCGATATCTCACGAATGTAAATTTGAATTTCAAAATGAAAAAGAGTAGTGAAGAGAAATTCGAAAATGTTTCAAAGAGACTTGAATGGTATAAAAAGAAATTCAAGCCAAATTGGGATCAAGTTTAAGGAAATAAAAATCAGTGGTCACTTGATAAGAAGCAGCTAAATGCAGCTTGTCATGATCAATATTATCAAAAGGATTGGCCCGTGCTTACCATAAAAGGCATAATTATTAAACCCGGCCCGGTGATCGAACCGGTCAAACCGATGGCCCAGTCATGAACCCGGGCCGGGTTACTAGTTAGGTCGGAGTTGCAAAGAACCCGCTTCGACCTGCTCAACTCGGACGGTTTAACCAGTGAACCGCTAGAACCGGCGGTTATTGATAAACCCGGTGGGTTTTGGCAAATTTTTTGAAGTTACCGTTTTACCTAATTCTTTTATTTTGACTATTCACACTACATGGGCATTATCGTCTTTTCGCTATGTTTTTAGCCAATTAGGAGAGAAAAAAATCAGAAAAATTGAAAAGGGAGGATTCGGCCATTCGGATTCAGTCGTCACTGGGAATTTAGGCATTTAGGGATTCCTTCTTCTTTGTTTCTCTGAGAAGTGAGAATGAATTGAGAACTTCTTCAGCATTTAGGAAGGAATTCGACAAGCAATTTTCAATTCCTTTTCAATTTTTCAGGGATTCGGCTTTCAATTTTTCTTTCCTTTGCTTTGCTAGTTGCTCTGAGAGTCTAAGGCAAGCAATTGGAAGTTTGGAGTTGCCACAGCCGTTGCCAGAATTCTTCCAAGAAGCTGCCGCTGCCACCGAAGTTGCCATTGAAGGCTTGAAGCTTTGTTGCCGCTCGTTGCAGCTAGGCACACACCACGGCACCTTGTAAGTTCGAAGTTCGGAGTTGCCGCAGCTGCTGCCAGAATTCTTCCAGGAAGCTGCTGCACTGCCACCGAAGCTGCCATTGAAGGCTTGAAGCTTTGTGCCGGTAAGCCAGTGAAGCCTTGCGGCTGGGCACACACACCACGGCACCTTGGAAGTTTGAAGTTGCCGCAGCCGCTGCCAGATTTCTTCCAGGAAGCTATCGTTGCCTCTGAAGCTGCCATTGAAGGCTTGAAGGTTTGTAAGCCAGTGAAGCCTTGAAGGTAAGAAATACTCCAGCAGTCCAGCTTTCTGCTCACGAATCTGCACACACCACGGCACCAAGTGCTAATCTGTTTCTCTCCAAGTTAGGAGTTTTGTACATCTAGTCATATATATGTATATAACGCTGCTGAGAAAGTGATGGAAAGACTGATTGCATAATGAGTGCATTATTCAGTTTGTTATGGTAGAAAGCTTGCACAATTTGGACCATGCGATAACCTCGTAAAGGCTGCCTAGATGATTTCTAAGACAATTTATTTGAGCTCCATTGAAGCTGCCAGCTCTTATGCAGTGATTTTGTTTATTCCTTTTCCCAGTTCTTAGACTAATTCCCTTCTGCATAGATTTTCAGTTCAAGTTCACTAACCTACTGATAAGTTGTATGTTTATCCCTGAAGCATGTATTGTGCAGTATTAGTTGTTCCATCATTCATAACTTGCTCGTACTCTGGCAGGTTGACAATTCTATATTGCAGTTTGGTATTTGTAGGACCTTTCCTTGCAGAGGCAGGAACTGTAACTAGAAAGTCTGATGATATTTACATTAGACGTAATTGTGGTGTTTGCCTTTTAATCGCAAATATATTTTTTCATTGTTCCCCTTCTATGTTTACTTTTATGCTAAGATTTCTTCTTGTCATATGCATGTCTTTTGTAGTATATTACAAGACCTTCCTCGATCCTATTTTGTAGAGCTCTATAAGCCCCTAAGTTCTCTTTCAAAGTCTAAAATGTGTACCACTGAGCTTATAGTATATCCCTGACAGCTTTTCAGTAATTTTTATAGTAATTTTCTGAAGTGGATCATTGTCCAAACTTTTCAGATATTTGTAATGGACTCTATTGGAGAAACACCATCTCAAACACCAAGTACAGAACCAACACCTAGTACATCAAATTCTCAAAATCAACCTCTAACAAGGGGAAAGACGGACCCTGCATGGTCTCACTGTAGAGAAGATTCTGTGTCTAACAAAAAAGTTAAGTGCTTGGTATGCATTCACTGTGAAAAAAGAATTCGAGGAGATGGCATCAATTGATTCAAGCAGCACCTTGCAGGTGTAAAAGGGGAGACAACACCTTGTCCAAAGGTTGATGAACAGATTAGATTTGAAATGCTAGAAAAGAAGCTTGAAAGAACGCTAAAGGGCAAGTGATTTATATGGTCAAGATCTAAGACGACATGAAGAGGAGGTATACATGGAAGATACAGAAGATATTCAAGAGATTCATCCGCCTCCCACTACTGAAGTTTCAAAAGGAAAAAAAGTTCTTCAACAGCACAAAAAAGGGAAAACAATAGGGACTTTTTTTATGCCAAGAGCTACTCCAGGAGGTCAACCATCCATCAAAAGTGTGATGCAAAGCAAAGAAGCTAAAGAGAAGGTTGACTTGGCAGTTGCGAAGTGGATGATTGATGCTTCCATCCCTTTCAATGCAGCAAACTCTGCATATTATCAAACAATGTTTGATGCTGCTTGTTCTTTTGGAGCTGGTTACAAAGCACCTAATTTCTATGACTTGCGTGGCTATTTATTGACAAAAAATGTTGAGCAAGTCAAGAATTTTGTTAATAGCTTTCGTACAACTTTGAAAGAAACTGGATGTACTATTATGGCTGATGGATGGACTGACCAACAAAGGAGAATTCTCATCAACTTTCTAGCTTATTGCCCTAGAGGAACTATTTTTTTGAAATCAGTTGATGCCTCAGATGCTTCGAAGACTGCAGAAATGTTGTATAAGCTATTTAGAGAAGTGGTTTTATTTGTTGGGATGGAAAATGTGGTACACTTCATTACTAACAATGCTGCCAATTATGTTGCTGCTGGAAGATTATTAGAAAGGGAATTTCCAACACTTTACTGGTCTCCATGTGCTGCTCATTGCCTAAATTTGATGTTGCATGATATGGGCAAGTTAGATGAGGTTAGTAAAGTGGTTGAACATGCTTCAAAAATAACAAAATATATTTATAATCATTGTTATCCGTTGCATTTGATGAGAAAATACACTGGTGGAAAAGAAATTATTCGGCCTGCTCCTACACGTTTTGCTACTAATTTCATTGCATTGCAAAGTATTTTAGTGCAAAAAGATGCTTTAAGAGCTATGGTGACTTCAAAAGAATGGACCTTTTCAGCATATGCTAAGGAGAGTAAAGCAAAAAAATTTGTGGATCTTGTGCTAGATTCTCTGTTTTGGAAGGAATGTGCTATAATCGTTCAATTAACTGAGCCTTTTGTTCGAGTTCTAAGAATTGTTGATAGTGATGAAAGGCCTGCTATGGGATACTTGTATGCTGCCATGCATAGAGCCAGAGAAGAGCTTTTGAGAAGATTCTCAAGAAAAAAGAAAACAGTTGATCCTTTCTTAAGAATAATTAATTCAAGATGCACTACAAGAATTTTGGTCTTCAATGACAACTACTTTTCGTCACAAAAAAGCAAAAAGTCGTCACTGATGACTTTTATTGACAACATTTCGGTTGTCACAGAGTCGTCACTGAATCTCCGTCGGTAAAAGTATACAGTGACGACTTTAAAGTCGTCAGTGAATAAAAACTTTTTTATGACAAGATATGTTGTCAATAAAAGCTACAAATACAGTGACGACTTTAAAGTCGTCAGTGAATAAAAACTTTTTTATGACAAGATATGTTGTCAATAAAAGCTACAAATTTAGTGACGACATGCTTTCTTGTCAATGATGCATGAAGCAACATAGTCAGTGTATCTATTAATTAGTGACAACTTTGTTGTCAATAAACCCCTTATCAACTGTGACAACAACTTCTTATCAATGAATAGTTTTGATTCAGTGACAACAACAATTGTCAATAAAGACAGCCTGCTTGAGAAATGCTACTCATTTACAACACCTTGCAATGTGTAGTTTGATGATTTTCCTACTACAATAATATCTAAAAAATGAAAACATCAGCAATGTTTAATAAATAACAAACGTAGACACCCGTTACAATAGGAAATGCCATAATAACATATTAAATATTCAAATGTCATAAATAAGTGCAACATCACACTACAAATAGTTTGATAAGTTTCAATAGAGCAAAATTTGCCATATAAGTCAAGGCTACACTAAAAAACAATTCCAAGTCCCAAAACATTTTCCGTGCTACCGAAACATTTTCTAAACTTAAGATAGCACTATAACCATAGTTTTTGAGTCGACACGTAAGCCGTACTGCTAATCTTCCAAACCTCTAAAATGAGCAATATATCTGCAATAAAATAGTAAAGTTATTAGTAGATGATAGAAAAATTAAAACAAGGAAAATTAGTTAAGGAGTCACCAAAAAATAAAGTGAATCATTTGTTTTAAGTCTCATCTAGATAGTGGCTATACAAAGAGTAGAAAAAGAGACATTATATGGGTAGTTCGGAAATAGAGTCTACTAGAGGATGGAAGTTTAATAACATTCATTAAGACCCAAGGATTATATGGGCAGAATTGTTCCACTTCTTTATTTTAATAAGATGTCAAAGGACAGCAACAAACGATTCCACATTCCTATCAACCAAAAACATGGGTATTTTCCTAATTATGTTATGCATTGAACCGGAGACACTGAAAAAGTAGACAAAAATCTCTCCGGTCATCCAAATACTTTTATTGTGCAAAAGGGTGTTCCCATAAATCACTTGAACTGACCGAAAAGAAAACAAAAAAATGCAGCCAAGTCCTTTACATTGTTTCTCATGCTAAGATTCTGCTATTTTTTGCATTGGCAGGTTCACAGATTTCTCAAACCAAAACCCGAACTCAAATTCTTAATCATGCATTGCAAATGAATGACAAAAATCAGAAATGCTGAAAATCTTCATGCAAACGGAATTCAGGCGAAGCCTTTTGCCGAAACAAATGTAGCAACTAAAGAGAACTTCCTGCAACTCAAACCATTTAGCAGCCCACACAGCTCAAATGAGACATAGCCGTGACATGCAAACAAAGAGAGGAGGGAAAAACTATGAAAAGCGAGCAAGTTAGCAATCATTCATGGGTCTATTTCTGTGATGTCTCAGCTTCTATATATGCGCAGGAAGACAAACATGAGCCGAAAGAAAAAGAAAATAAACCAAATTAAGACCGTCTCTGCTCTTCCAGCTTAGCTACATTCATGCATTCCAACTCAAACGAATTCTAGTTTATTCGTTCAATTACCCACCATAGGAGCATGGAATTAAGGAGAGGTAAAAAGGAAAAAACAGCTCAACTAAATGACATAAAAGATCCTGAACTACTCCAACCCAAAACCAAAGCATGAGAACATACGAAAAGAGGTTATTTGTTCCTCTGCTGCGACAAAACTAAAAAAAACTTCAGACTTATTGCAGCAGATTTTTCCTTTCGGTAACTACAAATCAAGCAAACTGTTGGCCTCTACTATTAAATTCCCAAACATTCTCACGACATCTCAGCCCAAATGACGGACAAAACAAACGTGCCAAGCAACACGCAAAAATTCAGCAGCCGAAAAAAATGCAGCCCAGAAGAAGTGAAACTTGCAGGAAGTTTGGATAGTTCATTGCAGTCAAATATCAAGCCAACATGAACACTTCTAACAAGTCAAGAAATTTCAGCATAACACAGGACAATGAAACTATAACATGGTGTTCTAAAAATGACTAGCAAATCACAATCTCGATTGATCAAAACACCAGCGAATAAAAAAAGAAGAAAGGCTGCCCAAATGCAACAGCCTCTACCCAAAAGACCCAACCATACGACTAGACAACAAGAAGACAGCTTGGGGTGAATGCATAGGTGGTATACCTATCAAGCCACAAACGGACCAAACAGTTCAAACAAAGCCTGAACTTCAACAAGTAAAGGAAAGAAAAGGGTCTGTCCAGATTCTTGTGTGCCAAACTAAGTGCAAGGCAAACTAAATCCAAGCGACAGGATCATCAAATATTTCTCATAATTTTCGACATAGAAATCCTTGGACTTAAGCACAAAAATTCCGAAAAGAGTAACATGCAGAACTGGAAAACTTATTCACAAAGGAGCATGCAAATCTAATTCGAAGGAGCTTTCTTATTCAAACATCTGCAACTTTGCAACGGAACATTTCAGGTCAGACGCAGGTAACAAAACCCCAAATAAACAGCAACCTTTCAAGCCATCCAAAAAGTTATCATACCATACGGAGAGAAAACAGATCCTAAACAGATTCTAGCAACTAAAATGACAAGAAAGGCTGGACTGGAAATTATCACTTCAACGAGACTTCAACAAGACTAGAAATCATCACTTCAGCCGACGTTGGACTGACTGGAATTTTTCTTTTCATCCCATACGTACAAACACACACTAAACATTGCAAGACAGCAAAATAGAAACAAAAGACTCCAACATCTCTTGGCTTTGTCCCCCATAAACAAACATCAAGTAATGAGTCGTATGAAAACTCCAAACGGTGGGCTGTTCTAACAAAGTGCGGCAAAATCATTTTTCCCAAGCAGGACTTTCGGCTAGGCATTCTATCGAGCAACAAACGGGCATTAACATTTTACTAGATTTTTGCTCAAATTGAAACTATAACTAGCCCAGAACTTTATCAGCAACCCAAGACAATTTAACCCAACCAAAATCATAAGAAGCAGATACTTCAAATTCAGAAACATAGCCACGAGTGAAGTCACGGCAGACATGCTTCACAAGATTGAAAAGGGCTGAAACTTAAGGAGGAAACTTACAGTGCTTTCAATTTCTGAGGTTGAATCGAATCTGGATGATGGCAGCGCTGGTGGTGGTCGACGGAGGGAGCAAACAGCGGCGGATGCGGACTGGTGGTTCCGGCAACTCTACGGACGTATCTTCCTTGCTCGATTGTTATTGCAGCTTTGCGCCTCTGCTTTGGATTTTCTATTAGGTTCTTCGTCGTCGCTGTCGTCTTGGGCTCCTTCAGGGCCTTGATGACCAGAGCGGCAACGGAGGGAACCACCGCCACTTTGGCCTGGCGGTTCTGAACGGTGAACTCAATGGCGACGCGAAGGCCCCTCCAGTCCTTGGCTGCCTTGCTCTTTTTTTCTGTTTCTTCCCTTCGCTATTTCCCTTCTCAGATTTTCCTCTGTTCGGCCCCAGCTCCCCATTTCCTCCCTTTTCTTGTTTTTTAGCCGACCCCCCTTTATTGACGAGCCCCTGCCTTTCTCTCTGTTTTTTTTCTTTCAGCCGCAACCGAGAGCTCCTCTCTGTTTTTCCTTGTTCCCTTCCTTGCTCTGTTTTTCGTTGTCTCCCCCTCCTCCCAGATTTTTCTCTAGCCGCTGCCACTCTTGTCCTCTCTTTTTTTCTGTTTTTGGTTCAGCCTTTGCCGAGAAGCTCCTCCTCCTAATTTCAGATCTTCAGCCGCGGGTTCCTTCTCAGTTTTCCTTTGTTCGGTTCCTTCCTCATCAGATTTTCCAGCCGTAATCCTCCCTGGTTTTTTCTCAGCCGAGCCCCCCCTTGTTTCTTTTCTCGTAACCCCCAAATTTCCAGCTTGCCGTAGCCCCCTTTTCTCTTCCATCCGTCTCCCCTCTTGCCCTTCTCTCAGATTTTTCTATTTTTGCTTCCTTACCTCTTTTTTTTCAAATTTTCCCGTCTTTCCTTTTTTTTATCCGCGGCTTGCCGCAAGCCTTTTCCTCTCATTTTCTTTTTCCAAAAATTCCTTTTTGTCATTTCTTTTTCTTTCATTTTCATCTTTTTCTTCTTTTTTCAAGTTTTATGCTAAAATGACTTAAATAAAAATAATAAAAGACTAAAGAAAATAAAAGTAATAAATAAAACTAACATGAAAAATAAAATTACACCAAAAATTTGGTGTCTACATATGGTTATAACAGACTTTCATTAAAAATAATCAAATGCTATTAATAAGACATTATTGTTAAGTCAAAATCAAAGAAAATTTAGTGATGACATAATGTTATCACTAATTTATTCAAGATTATAATGACAAGAAAAGTCGTCACTAATTAAATTGCTAGTTTTTAATATTGTCAATTGCTAGTTTTTAATAGTTTTGTGAAAATATTGATAATGGTTGAGAAAATTTTGGTACATTACTGCAAGTAATAAATGTGCTTTTGTTCTTTTTCAAACATTTATTTTAATGTTTAATTTTGTTTAAAACTATTGTACTAGTATAGATTTGCAAGACAAAACTTAAGTTCTCAATAGTTAAAAAATTCATTACAGAGAAAACACAAAGTAGTAGTTGCAAAATGTGTATAAATTACAGATATTTTAATGTGTATAAATTACAGTTTATTTTAATGTTTAATTTTGTTTGAAACTATTTTACTAGTATAGATTTGCAAGACATAGATTTATGGGTAATTTCTTTTTTTTTTTGCTTTCACATATTTAATTTATGTTAAATACAAAACCTACCAGTTTCCCTTTCATAAAAATATTAGTGCAACACTTTTTGAATTTTACTTACAAACATTTATGTATTTAACATAAATTAAATGATTCAGAGTGAAATGCCCATAAAGAGCAGAATATTTGTTCATGTAATGGAGGAAACCCACGAAGAGTTGGTACTTTATGGGTCATTTCTTTTTTTAAAAAAATTTAATTTATGTTGAAAAGATAACCTGTCAGTTTTCGTTTTGTAAGAAATCAGTGTAACACTTTTTGAATTTTACTTACAAACATTTATAAATTTATCATAAATTATATGTTTGAAAGTAAAATACCCATAAAAAGTTAGTACTTTGAATAGATAATGCTCATTTGCCCATAAACTACACTCCCTGAAGGCTATTTTGTTAATTACTTTGTAGTACTTTGTTATTCCTTTGCTAATACTACTTGGCATGTAGTACAAAAGATAAATCTAGCATAAATTTCTTATTCCATTGATAAAAAGACCTACCTGCCTTATAACTATTGTAATGAAAGATATATCTTTAGAGTTTATAACAAATTATTACTTAACTTTGAGAAAATTATAAAATATTTATGCATAGTTTATCAAGATACCATTCGCAATTTCCTAATAAAAAAATAGGGGCTAAATTGTAAAAGCTAGGGTGCCATAATAGAAATAATAAAATTGGTGTATTACATATTGGGGTTAAATTGCAAAAGTTAGAGTGCCATAATATAATTAATGAAATTGGTGAATTACATATGGGGCTAAATTACAAAAGTTAGGGAGTAATAATAGAATTAAAGAAATTGGTGTACTACATATGGAGCTAAATTGTAAAAGTTAAGGTATCATAATGGAATTAATGGAATTTTTTACAACATTTGGGGCTAAATCGCAAAAGTTAGGGTGACACAGTAGAATTAATGAAAGTGACTTAAAAATAATTACTTTAAACAGTGACAATTAATTCTTGTCACTAAATCCGAATCGGTAGAGTGACAGTGACGATATTAGAAGTTGTCACTATAGAGATCATTTTAGTGACAACATTTTCAAGGTCGTCACTGAAGACTTAGTTGCTTTGAGGAATTATGACAACTTTCCTTGTCGTCACTAAACAACCACGTTTTGTGACGACTTTTGTCGTCACAAAAAAATGTTGTCACTAATGACCATATTTCTTGCAGTGTAGTTTGTGACGAAAATAATGGGTCGTCACTAAACATTTAGTTGCTTTGATACAATTGTGACAACTTTAGGTGTCGCGACTAAAGAAGCTCCTTTTGTGACGACTTATTGTCATCACTACAAAATGTTGTCACTAATAACTTTTTTTTTAGTGATCAGTGACGACAACAAAAAGTCGTCCGTAAATAACTTAAATTAATATTTAAGTAACTATGACTAGTTTAATAAATCATCAAATTTTAAAAAAAAATTAAATTAATATTGAGGCTCACAATTAAATAAAGTCATAGTTAATAAATCATCAAATTTAAAAAAAAATAAATTAATATTGAGGCTCACAATTAAATAAATGCATTAGAGATGTTCAAGTTAGTGATGATACTTATGTTGTCACTAACTACACTATAGTTTTATTGACAAAAATTGGTCGTCAATAAACATAAACAGTGACAACAACGAAAAGTTGTCAAAGAAAGTGGTAGAATTACTGACAACTTTTATCAAGTCGTCACTATCGCAAAACTCGCGCCTTCCAAGTCCCATGGCGCGAAGTAGTTTTGTGACGACAATTAAAAGTTGTCACTGAAAACTCAGTTGCTTTGAATCAATTGTGACAACCTTCAAAGTCGTGACTAAACAACCTCATTTTGTGACGACTTTTTGTCGTCACAAAGAAATGTTGTCACTAATGACCTTTTTTCTTGTAGTGATGGGATAGTCAGCTTCACAAAATCTTCATGCTGCCGGTTATTGGCTCAATCCTGCTTATCAATATAATTCTCTTGATTTGGAAAAGCATAGGCACACAACATCAGGACTTTTGGATGTGATTGAGAGATATTCCTATGCAAATCCTGATTTGATGAGTAATTTGACCGGAGAGATGAGATTATTTCGTAAAGCTGAAGGTGATTTTGGTAGAGTTTCTGCTATACGAGATCGTGATGTCATGCTTCTAGGTACCCAAAAATTAACTTCATTTTTATTGATGATTTGATTTTAATTGTAAAATACTATAATCTGACCTTTTTTTTTATTTATTGCAATAGATCAATGGTGGACATGTTATGGTAGCACTGCACCTAATTTGCAAAAACTAGCTATATGTGTTCTAAGCCAAACTTGTAGTGCTTCTGGCTGTGAAAGGAATTGGAGTTTATTTGAACATATCCACTCAAAGAAGAGAAATAGATTGGAGCATCAAAGACTAAACGATTTGGTTTATGTACTCTACAATTTAAGATTACAACAAAGGTAAACTACATTTTGCAATCTGATTTTTGTTTTAATATGATGACATTTGTTATTTAACTAGTTTTAATGTTTTGTATTATTAGAAATGCAAGGGGTAGAAATTATGATCCTATTGATTTTGAGGACTTCAGCGCCAATAAAACTTGGATTTTGGATGATGAACCTTCACAGTTAACTTCAGCTGAATTAGAAAGTTTTAGAAATGAAATAGCTACATTTGCTATCAGCCGACAAAGTGGTGAGTTATTCTATTTGAGCCATATGCTTGCTTATTCTTTTTTTTCATTTTTGGCTAAATATTATCTAAATTTAGTGAATGATTCGTTGATTTTTGTACTTATGTAGATGAAACTCTAAATTTGGATGATTTGGACACTAGAGATGAAGATGAGACCAATAATGAAGAGAATGTTGAAAGAAATGACCTTAATGCAGGCTGTGATGTAAATGAACTTGGTGGTACTGAATTTGGTAGAAGTTGGGACCATGGGCATGAATTATGGAGTGAACTGCTCAAGTGATAATTGTGGTGTTGTTTATGTTTATGACTTTATGTTTGGTTGTATTGAATTGGTCGTTTATGACTTATGTTTCATGGTTTGATACTTAGATTTATCATTATATTTGTGTGTAATTTACTGATTTTAGTTTGAATTCATTAATTGTGGATGGCATATGGTTATGGATTATGTGTGTGAAATGAACTATGAGGTATGAACTATGAACAGGTTATAACTTATTAAGTTTTAAGAATTTCTGTACTTATATTATAATTTTCATGTTTATTTAATTATATTATTTTTTTAATTATATATTGTGACCCGGCGGTTCAACCCGTGACCCACCGGTTGAACCACTGACCCGTCAACCCGGTCCTCTTGCCGGGTTGATGTCTAGGTTGGTTTTAATAACTATGATAAGGGTCAAATCGTGACTATTCAGACGATGAGACAAAGCGTTGAGGTAGTTTTTGTTGGTGCAAGATGAGGCCAAAAGAAGATTTTGCCCCAAATTGGCAAGATTCTTTTATTGTCAAAAAAGGTATTCCCTGGTGGAGCACCTGTTCTAGTAAAAATGGATAGACAAGTTTTCCCTCAACCAATCAATTCAGATATGTGTAAGAAATTGTTCATCTGACAAATGGAAGTTTCCTTTCAGGGTTAATGCGAGGAATGGAATGAAAGTCAGGCCTTCTTCCTTTCCAATTAAACATTCTATTCCTAGTTATCCCTTTTGAACGTTCAGAATAAATTATTTTGTTTGGCAACCCCTGAGGATCGCAAACCCCACACTGGGGCAAGTTTGAGTTGAAAAAAAGAGGAAAGAAAAGTGTCAAGAGGTGAAAAGTGATAGAGGAACAAAAGGAAAGAAAATTAAAGGAAAAAATCTCGATTAAAAAATAAATTGAGGCAAATTTTAAAAATTTCAAAAGATGAATGGAATGACAGAAGACCAAAAAACCAAAAAAAAAAAAAGGAAAATGAAAGAAAAGAGAACTTCAGTTGAGAACAAACTAGGGCAAGTTTTGATTTAACCCTAAAATAGGGTTGGTGCAACAATGCGATCTCAGATGATTTAAACACTTATAGAACCTGTTTTCAAGTTTTAACCTTTTTTTAGCACCTCACTTGACCACATTACAAAAAAACTGAAAGTCCTGACTTCCATTCTTTGTATCACCTCTTACAGGAGATTTTCTAATCAAATGGCAAACGATGTCAATACACCCTCACCAATTTTGCAAGGAAAGGATTGTCGCATTGATGCCACCATTTCTTAAAATATATTCTGAGTTGATAAAGGTTATCGGCAGGATTGGTTCATTAGTAAAAACCTGAAAAGGGTACCTTTGAAAAGAAAAAAAAAGAAAGAAAAGAAAAGAAGAATAAAAAGAAAAGGGAAAAAAGATAAATGAAAAATGAAAATAAAAGAAAAAGAAAATAAAAAAGTGGGGATGGCCTTAGCAAAAACTCGAAAAGGCGCTAAGGTAGGGTTTTATGAGAAAAAGTGAGCTTGGATTTGAAGGGCTGGTGATTCGGTTCATTTGGATTCCTTTTCACATTGTGATTTTTCTACCGGCATTGAATTCCCTACGGACGATATCCAAAGGGTCAAACGAGACAATTTGTTAGAGGCCAAAGTATTTTGGTCATCAAACATAAATTGTTGAGTTTGTGATTCATTTCTCTAAGATCATTTTTCCTTCAATATAAGTTGATGGTTATTTTTGATATTACATTGACTTTTATCAGTTTGTATCAAAGAAAATTTTTAGGTGTTGCATGGTTTCATTTGTTTCATTGGATTTTATCAAATAACAATTTTCACGATTTATCAAAAGTGCATATGTATAAATTTTCATGTTGAGCTAGCATTGGAAGCTAAGGCAGCTTGGATGGGGTTTGCGGTACAAGGTTGGGTTTTGCAGCATCGATGGCAAAACATCAAAATACTCATGTTTATACTTTTTTTGAAAGTTAGACGGGTCGAATGGTGGTGGCATTATTTGTTCTTTCTCTTGCAGGTCCCTACCTGTTTCAAATAACAAAACTCGGGCAAATTTTTTATATAATTGTGGAATGTCGCCCAAGAATTGAATATTCATGGTTCAGACCGAGAAAGAGATGTGAATCAAAGTCTTAAGGAGGAGCAACGATGCCATAATGCAAAGCGAATGATCGGTTGCACAATGATTGGTTGAAACAGGGACAAATTTTTTGAAAAGATTCTCCCGGTGAGTATTCAAAAACTTTTTCATGCACTAACGCTTCCTTCTTGGCAATTTAATTTCCTGTTGGTGAGTCTCAGCGTCCGCCGCACACCCTTTCTATCCCCCTTCTTGACAAATCAAATTTAATTTCTTGTTGGTGAGTCTACGTGTCTTCCGCGCACCCTTCTGCCTCCCTTCTTGGCAATTTAATTTCCTGTTAGTGAGTCTTAGCGTCCGCCGCGTACCCTTCTACCTCCCTTCTTGGCAATTTAATTTCCTGTTGGTGTGTTATGGCAGGCTCGGATTTTATTCCACTGACCAACCTCGGTATGATTAGGTTTTATCCTATTGACCGTTTATATCTTGTTGGGTTTAGATTTTATTCCACCAATCTCGGCAGGATTGGATTTTATCTCACTGACCGTTTATGTCTTGTTGGGCTTTATATCTTGTTGGGTTTGGATTTTATCCTGCCAATCTCGGCAAGATTGGGTTTTATCCCACTGACTGTTTATATCTCGTTGGGTTTGGGTTTTATCCCACTAACCTCGGCAGGATTGGATTTTATCCTACTGCATGATTGGGTTTTATCCCACTGACCGTTTATATCTCGTTGGCCTTGAGTTTTATCTCACTAACCTTGGCAGGATTGGGTTTTATCCCACTGACCGTTTATATCTTGTTGTATTTGGGATTTATCCCACCAACCTTGGCAGGATCGAGTTTTATCCCGCTGACCAATTTTACGGCAAGCTCAAATTTTTATCCCACTGATCGACGTTATGGCAGGCTCGGATTTTATCCTACTGACCTTTATATGTTTACTTATTTCAGTTCGCAGCAGAATAAATACAAGTAAGTATTTGGTTTCTACGTCTTTGTCATGAATTTTTGTGAAACTCAGACAAAGAGGGGCAAGGTGTAGATACCAAAATTTTAATTTTATTTACTTTAATTTTAGTTTTTTTTATTTATTCTTTTTTTATTTTATTTATTTTTTTTAGTTGATTAAGTTTGCAAAATGATAGTTAGTGTTCATTTTTGCTTATTTTAATAAATTAGGTTCATCATTTTCCTTTTTAAAACATTTTTGCATTAAATTTCTGGAAAAAGAAAATTCTCACAAAAAATTTGTTTTAATCTTTTTAAATTTAAATGCTTCAAAATAAATGAAAATTAGTAATGCATTAACATTTTTTGGTTATTTTAAACTTGTTTTGAAAAACAAAAAATAACAAAATAAAAGAAAATAAATGGAGGTAATGCAAACTAGCTAAGTGTATGAGATAAGCAATAGACAAGTGTCTCTATTTTTATTTTTATTTTTTTTGACACCACAACACTTAGGAGTTAGGTGGCAAGGACACTTGTTAGACTACGAAAAATCTGGAAAAAACAAAGAGGAAAATGAAAAAGGAAATGGCGACTGGGTAGAGAGATGAAAAAGGAGAAAAGCAAGAAAGAAAAGAAAAAAAGAGAAGCTACGGGAAGGAAAAAAAGAGGAGGAAACCGAGAGCTGGGGGGGAACAAGACTGAACAAAAGAGGGGGAGCAAGAAAGAAAGGGAGCTGAGAGCAAGAGAGGAGGTTCTTGTTGGAATGTATGCCCTAAAACAATGTATTTGGTTTTATTTTATACATTCCTAAATTATATTTTTTGTATTTTAATAACTTCTTATTTATCTGTTAAATATTAGATATAACTGATAAAGTCCTTAGAATGTTTACTAATGTGATGGTAGTCACAAGAGTTGATGACTATGAGATATCAATCGCTTTTATAGTAATATTCTTAAAATTCCCTAGTTATAGTACTAATGAAATAGGACATCTTTAATACGGTAAAACTAGTACACAGTTAGCCTCTAATTAATGTAATTAGTGGTTGTTCTCATCAACTATGGTATGATGATACCTAGGCTAATGTGTAGATGATTTGGAAAGTACAAATGCATTGGATTGATCCATTTAGAGATCCCGTTAGGATACCTATCTAGTGCCAATGGTGTATCTCTAGTGAAAAATTGTGTAAGTGATCCTACGACTTGAGATCACCATAGTATCTTGAGTGTGAATCGCTACATTTTGACTCTAATTACTTGTTACTCTTCGTGAGTGCCTTAAAGTGTAGAAGTTGGATGTAGTGTGAAGCATGTAAAGAAAATGGGTGATTGAGATAGGATTTACCACTCCGATAGAAGGAGTTGATATCCGGATGGCCACTAGTGAGAAATTAACCCTAAAGTCGACTATTAGGTAAATTGAAGAATGTCTTCAATTTAACCTAATTAAGGGTAAATTTCGGGAACTAGAAAATTTAATTAGTCATCAGGGAATTGGCACTTATTCCTTATTCCTGACTAATTGGATATATTTGGTGAAAGGATAATAATTACACGGTAATTTTTCACGGAAAGGTTAGGTCAAATTCCCTTGACTAATTCCGAATAATTGGGCAATCGCGATGTGTTGCTAGACACCGCTCGTGATTTATAATTATGGATTAATTATTTATTATAAGTTATGATAAAATAAAGTTGTTTCTTTTATCTAATTATTAAACCATAATTATTACCAATACATTCGGGACCTATTGGGTCACACGCAATAGAGATTTAATCCTGAATTAAAACTATGTAAATTATCGGGGTTTAATTTTAAAGGAAAATTAATCCCAGGCCTTTTTGAGCAGATAAGAGTAAATGGTTATCTCTTATCTATCAGATAATGATAGATAGAGTCTGGGGTGATGAGAAGTCTTATGGTTTTGATTTTGAATCAGACAAGAAGACTCATCATTCTAGCTTATCATATATCTCTCTCTTTCTCCAATGTTTTTTGTGGGTTAGCTGATATACAGATACAGAGGGTGAGCGTCACATACGAGAGAGAGAGAAAAAATATACGTTTGAAAGGAGTAAAAAGGCTAGCACCTTTTTCTCTTCAACACATAGTTCGTGAGACGATCC